>NC_051230.1:9781153-9893653 GCF_015220715.1 Pygocentrus nattereri | reverse complement strand
CTGCTCTCACTACGCACAGTTAAAGAGATCAACAAAATATATGAGATTTACAGAACGTTCACAAAATAAACAGAACTTTCTCCTTATCCCTAACGTAGTCAATCAGCAAAGACACGTTTGGCTGGACTTTGCTTCCATAGTTTTGCACTGGAGCTACCAGGTGCATGTGAATCATTGTCCATTTGGAGAAGGAAATCACGTCACAGAGGTTGCAGGGTTTAAAAAGATGCTTAAACTATTCAGCACAGCTCCAAAAGTTGGTATGTAAATTTACACAGTTGACCTAAGTTTCATTAATACTTTTCCTTTAGAATTTCTCTGATTTTCCCGTTTTTATCCTGTTTCATACTCTAAATCAATTTTCAACTTTTGAGAAACCATTTTTACTATAAAACAATATTTTTCAACTTAGGAATTTATATAAAACAGATTCAGGTTTACTTTTAACCATTAACATTATACTACATACAGAAAAAATGTATTTTATTTTAAAAAATCATTTGTCCCAGAGATTTTGGTCACTAGTGTTTTATGACTCTTATTTCATATTTTAACACAGTCTTTTCAGGTCTATTAAACTACTTCCTTGGGTCAAGAGGAAGCATCTCAAGGCACGAGAAGGCGACACACACTCGCTTACTATATTTCATCCATTTATTAATAAAGTGCATAACTGCTATATGTCACCAGTGTTATGTGCTTTAATGGCTGGGTAGTTTACTCTTTTGTCAAAATAATGCTAAATATCATTTTTATTGCTGATTTTAAATCACACACGGTCACCCGACCACCAGTGAATCAGCCAATTTACAAAATTCTCAGATTTAACCAGAATGTCACTGGAGTCACAGTCACTGGTGTTGCACCATATTCATAACACCAGTGAGTGTAAAATATTAAGCTCTAATTTTTGCATATATGATAGTAGAAGATGCTATTAGACACATTAAGATTTTTTGATCCTCCTATCCTTTTACATTCTTTTTATCCAACTTGAAGTCCTGCTATAAAACCTGCAACATGACTAAATATGTGCAGAATCTCAGCTTGTATGAGACGTTTCTCAGTCTGAATCAAATTTGCTCCATCTAATAAAACACGCAATCTAAAAAGCTGAAAGGAAGGAGCACCCAGACCGAAATGCATCATCTCAATGCAAAGATTTTCAAAATTCAATTAACCAAAATTGACTGCACCCCCTTAAGAGGGCACTTTACTGCTAAAGTAATCCTGCTGCCTGGGTTTGCCTTATATTGATCCTGTAATTACTAAATTGGGCCTATAATTGCTCTGATGATTTAATGATCCTTTGGTTAATGAATGTCTCTGGGAAATGCATCCGTCCCTTCCAAAGTCTCGGCTGTTTTATATTCAACCTGAGCCACCACTGATTTTGGCATCTGCCTCTGAAAGTCAAACACAAAGTTGTTGGCAGTGATGGAGGCACACAGAAGGTCACTTAAACATGATCTGCTGATTCTACTCTTCTTAATGTGATAGTTCAGCCAAAAATCAAATTTACAGTTTTCCCGCTTATCCTAAATGTCTTCGATCAGCCAAGATGAGTTTAGTGTCTAGAGTTAGCTTCTTTGATTTTGCACTGGAGCTATGAGGCTAATGAAGCTAACAAGTAACGGAAGCTTATGTACACCATTCGGTGTGGAACTAGACTCTGTGGCTAAGGTGGCCGAGAGAAGGACGTTGCACAAACTGCTCTCCATTATGGAGGATGATGGGCACCCGCTACACACCATCATCACGGACAAGAGGAGCATGTGTAGTGGCAGGTTGCTGTCACAGAGCTGCTCAACTGGCAGATTCAGGAGATCCTTTGTCCCTCGAGCCATCAAGCTCTTCAACTCTTCCCAGTAAGGCCAGAAGAAGAAGAGAAGAGAGAAGAGGGAAGAGGAGAGATGAGGACTGAATCGGAATCTCATGCTAAATCATAGGTTGATTCTATCCATCTGCACATATGGACACCTTACTGTACATATTTCACTTTCTGTAACCCCTACCATGCATCTTGCACTTCTGGAAACTCCACACCTAGACACTATTTCAGTACTAATATATGCACATATTTATTCAATATTGTCATTATATGCTATGATTGCACTGCCTTTTCATCTCAGATTATAGATCTTATTGCAGATTTTTGTATATTTCTATTTGTATATATGCATATACGTTTTTTGTATTTATTCTTCTTGTTATATTGTTTCACCCTTATTATTATTACTGTGCTGTGTTGTGTGACTGACTGCTACATTTCCTTTGGGACCAATAAAGTATGCATGTATGTATGTATGTATGTATGTATGTATGTATGTATCTATCTATCTATCTATCTATAATAATAATAATAATAATAATAATCTTTACTTACATAGTGGTTTTCCTGAAAAATTGTAAAAAATAAAAGAACGTGATGCACAATGCTAATTTTCGTCTTCTGTTAGTTGTCAGAGACACTAGCCTCAAAGCTCCTGTGCTAAACTAAAGAAGCAAACTTCAGACATCAAACATGTCTTGACTGATTGACAACATTTAGCATAAGGAGGGAAATTCTGTAAATGTAAGTTTTTGCCAAATGCTCAATGTAAATATAATGGTAAACTTCATTTTCCTCACCTTTTTAAAATGAAAACCGTTGTATGTAAACATTATTAAAGCTTGAAACCACACCATTCACTCCCTTTTCCATCAAATCCATGGAAACTAAGCTGCAAGAACAGCACATCTTTAATTAACTGATGTCAATACACCAACACATTTAATTCAGTCTACAGCAGTTTAGCTCTGCCCATTTATGTTAAGGTTACATGGAGTGTTTCATCACAGAGTACTTTTTGAACAGGGCACCGTAGAGGGCAGCCAATCAGAACAGAGGTCATTTACATATATCAGGTTTAAAGACACGGTAACAAAAACAGCTAGTTTACTTAGGGATAAAGAGAGGTCATGCAAAAATGAATTACAGCTGGCACATAAAACAACACAAACATCCAAAGTGGACCTCGGGGGACAAAATAAAATCCAAAAAAAAAAGTAGGACATGGACCCTTTTAGTGTCTGGACACTGCAAGCCTAGTTTCAGCTCTATCTCTCTTTCATTCTCTCTCTCCATCTCACAGCGTGGACTAATAAGCCTCCAGTCATCCAGCGGGCCTGAATTAGATGAACAGCGCTGACTGTCAGCAGCTGGGCCTGCAGTAAAATCTCTCCGGGCCTGTGTTTACACAGGCTCGTGTCATATTTCTGCTGTTCCAGTGACGGTTCATCCAGTGAGAGATCAGCTCTAATACGCTCCTGTCTGACATCTGCTTCCTCTCTGACCACACAGCTGAGGATTAACCCCGTAAACATCGGTCAGAGGAAAAAGCCTGATTGCTGGGTAAGTCCATTAAACCAGTGGAGCAGTAGTAAATGGGGAAGGGGGGAAAGATCAGTCTGAATTTTAATGTTTTGGCCTTTTGTAAGTAGTGATGTTGGTACATGAAGTAATAATGCTGTTCCATGTTTATGAGATTGTCATGTTAGTGTAAACACAGACATTTATGGGCCCTAAATCTCGATTAACCTTTTCATTCATTGCTCCATTCACTCACTTTCTCCTTCATACCTAACGGGAGATGCGTGTGTCACAGTCTGGGCCTGACCGATATGTTTGTTGGCCGATAACATCAGCCGATTTTTTTCAGCATTGGCAAAATTACGGCTATAACACATCAATGTTCACTGGCTATCTTGTAACAAACATACGCCACTAATATGAGGAAAATCACTCAATTTAGGTAGACTGTTGAACTGACAGTGACCTACTTACAGCAATACCGCCTAAAGTGGTACACTTGAAAGCAAAACAATATCATTAAAATAATAAAAACATGTAAAATGCGTCTAAACCTAACTTTTAGCATTAGCAAAGTATGTAAAGCTTTATTTGTACAGTACACTTTACATGGCTTGTAGATATTTAATTTACCTTCAACTTCCATTTAAATAAATATCACAGTGGCGCTGATAGAAACCAGACATCTGAAACATTGATGCCTCTAAAAACTCCCTCACATTTTTATGCTGGGTATTTGTTTTAGATTATTGCTATTTTAACATTATGAACCCTACACAGAAGACTCAGAAGATATGTATAGCTTTGCTGCTGGTTGTAGATGGCTATAATACTATAGTGTAGACATTATGGCCTCTGGTTTCTATCACCACCACTGTAAGAAATTGGAGTCAGTTCATTTATGATGAAAGCACTCCAATGACTTTGTTTACATCCTAATGGCTAAAAAGCTGTGCAATTAACCTTTAAGATTTCATTTTTGACACTGAATGCATTAAAAAGGAGTCCACAAAGCCTTAAGTCCCTGCTGATGTCACGGCTATCTGCGGCTGGGAATATAAGAGAGCGTAATTAGCCCCGCTCTCTCGAGGTGGGTAGGATCGTGCGTATCATAAGCCAACATTACTCTGCAACTGTACCTCCGGACCTGACTCAAGCATTGTGTTGGTGAAACGAAGAGCATTTTCATTTTCCACATTTGTTTTATCCACTGATGAATACGTTAAAATAACCTGCAGATGTTTTAATGTGCACATAGCTATTAGCTATTAGTTAGTAAGTGTTTAAAAGGGATTTGGATTCCTTCAACAGTTCAACAAACTCTAGAACCTTCTCAACCTTTGTTCTAGCACAGCGCTGCAGCTAAAACTAGAAATATATCAAAATAATCAAAATAACAGAAGTTTTAATTATGTTATTATATTACATATCCTGCACAAACAAGAAAAGTACATTTTGTATTGTACTGTATAGTTAGAAACCATTACAATAACATATGTAGCGAGCATGAAAACTAGACAATGAGCATATTTTTACCAGTATAAAAGACTACACTGCATAATATAAAAGCGCATTGGTGTGGTTTATGATCTGAAATATATATATATATATCGCTGTTGTCAGAACAAAACTTTGTATCTCCAAATTGGTAACTTTACATGACAAGGAAAAAACTTATTTTACTTTTAATGTAAGTCAATGGAACCAGACATCATTTCAAGTCACTTTGGGCCACGTTTTTTGGCCAATTCATCATGAAATTTACAGACAATATAAAGGGCAACAGATATTTTCCAATAATGATAAAAACTGAAAAATACATATCTCGCTGATGTTAGAATAAGACCTCATATTTCCAAAATGATAACTTTACAGGGGAAGGAAAAAAAATGCTTCAACTTTAATGTAAGTCAATGGAAGCAGATTTTTTTCTAAGTAATTTTGGCCCATTTTTCATGAAATTTACATATAATAATGTAAAGAGCAACAGGCATTTTCAAATTATGATAATAACTGAAAAAGAACAAAAATCAACATACAAGGTTATGTTCTGACAGCGGTGATACTGTATATGTCAGTCAGTAAAGCACTGTTTAATAAAACTGTTGATGCTCTTGTTTTCTGACCATATTCAGTTATAAGAGCTGATAATATCGCTTATCGTAATGTTTAGCTCCATACAATGAGCATCGGTAACAAAATATTCATATCGGTCAGGCCCTCAGAGGGAATGGCAGCAAGGATGTCTGTTCAGTGTCTGTTTGAGTGCGTTATCTTATTCTGATGTATAAAACAAGATCAGTTCACATTCCTCCTGAGTAAGTGGCACACACACGGAGAGACACACAGTGCAACACCAGATATCAAACCACAACACACAATTAGGCGATGAAGAGTCAATGCAGCACAGATGGCAGCAATTTCATGAATCAGCAACACTGAATACAAAGAAAAAACAATTGCTTAGACTTACACACTGGTCCAACATGCAGTGAACATGCACCATGTCAGAGAGAGAGAGAGAGAGAGAGAGAGAGAGAGAGAGAGAGAGAGAGAGAGAGAGAAAAAGATAGAGCAAAGAAAAAAGACAAAAAAGATGGCGTGTGATTTCCTTCAGCATTGGAAATAAAAAAAAAAAAGACTTTATGGTGACAGAGACTAATGAGGATGCTCCACGAAAGAAAACACAAACCACCACTAAACACACTACCGCGCTGGCTAGAAGCCAAACAATCTTTGCAATCAATGGCAGATTAGCAAAGTTGTACAATAGCACTGCGTGGTCACAAACAAAAGAAGATAAGACCTATTATCCATTATGGGCTGAATTCGACTCATTCATCACAGCCAAAGGCAATCGGAGCTAAGCACTCTCCAGTCTCTCCAATTCACTCACAGCACAAGCTCTGTTATTGACTATTATAATGGGACAGGGCCTTTGGCCGTCACTGTGATGCCTCCCGAATGAAGATGGCTCCAAAGCGCTCTGTTTCATGGTGCCACTAGGGGGCGATGGAGATGTGATCCTGAGGGATTCCTGGGCTGAAGTTGCTGTCAGTTTGCCCTTTGATGCTGACCTGCGAACTGTTTTGTTGTTGCTTTGAATTGTGAAACAGGTCCACCGGCGGTCAAAAATCTGGGGACATCTTGAAATGCAGCTTCTGCTTCATGTTCGCCTTAATGTTCACAAGTGTCCTCATTAGCATGAAAAGCAGGTACTGTCTAAGTAATTGACCGTTTTTTTTGTTCATTTGTGTTTTTTTTTTTAACCAAATGATTGTTAAAAGCACATTTTGAAACATATTTTGGCCCAAAGTTGGTTTAATGCTATGGTGGTTTAAATGATTGTTATGATCATAACAAGGGAGGGTGCGTGAGGTAAATGTTCAAACGCATAGAAATGCATTGTGTAATTGTGACAAAAGTGTTGAGCATATATTACATACTTTGTATACATAACGACTGTGAAAAGATGAAAATAAGTGTTTTGTATAGTTATTTGCGATTAATCATATTTGTCTTTCTGCTCCAATTAACACTGTCTATATTAGAACTGTGAAATGATTCAAATAATTCATTGAGATTACCTGCATTATATTGAATAGTTTGTAATTGCAATTATTGTATTTGTCTTATCTGCCCAAACCTGGCCCTAAATAAAGCTTTTCTACTTTCTACTTGTCATAGCTACATGATTGAACAAAATATGCTTCATCAGACTGTATGTATTACTTTTAAAAAGCCAGTAACATCATTTTCATGGTGTGAACACAGAACATGAACATGAGAATCATGTGACTTCTATAGAGTGAATGTTCTTTCCAATTTTCATCACTGACATCCAGTGAGAGCACAGCAGCCGCCTGCTCCAACCAATGAATGCTTGTGTATCATATATTGTGCATTACGCATACAGTAAATTGTTCCAACTCTTTCACAACCATAGCCTCTAGATCTCATTCATGGATTGTTGTTATAGTGGAGACTCTCAAGGGGAGCCATAACTTTCCATTTTGCTGTCGCTTTGTTAGTTTGCTGCTTGAGTCTCCCTGCTGTCCAGTGTAATGTGGAATTTAAAAGTTGTACTTGAACAAGAAGGCTACAAATGCTGAATCTACCATAGCAACATACAACGCATGAGCAGCTAGCAGCTGGGCTTCAGCCTGTACTACTACTGACGGTTCAAAGGATCAAACGGGCATTAAAAAATGAGTTAATCATTTATCGCATATGTATATAAAACGTAGAGTATGTACTTATTCCCATGAAAGTACTTCTTTCCGTTTTTGCTTCGAGAAAGAGTAAAATCTGAACAGCGTTCGAAGCTCAAATGTCCCCAAACTTTTGACGGCCTATGTATATATATTTTCAGACCTTTATACTGATTGAAAGTGACGCCTCTTCCACTCCCTCCCTCTTTTCTCTCTCTTGCCCCCTCTTTTCTCCCCTCTTTGCTTCTCTCTCGTCTTGGGGGCCCTAAATCTCCTCAGCGCTGTTCAAAGCCATACCTTCTTTCACGGGAATGGCGGGCTTCTTCTGCCTCAGACCCAGCAGGATGAAGAAGAGAACGAGGGGGATGAAGATCTCAAACGCCAGCACCCACTGTGAAAACACACACACAGAGCAGGATGATGAGAAAACTGGGCAGACAGCAGCAGGTAGGCAGTAGTGGTGGGTGATACATTGATATTTTATCGCTGCTGTGATGGTGCACATTTCTGAGGGTGTCACACGTGAGGTCAGGACTTCTACAGACTTTAATGGTTTCTTTTGCAAATACACATTAACCACAGCTTTTCATAGCCTTATTGTCTTAAGGTAGCACAACTGTTCTGCTGCTTTATTTTGTTCATTAGCAAATATTTGTAAAACACAGAAAAATGAAATATTAGTATTACTATTCTCAACATAAGATTTGATGATCTAATCAGGATTTTGTCAGCTGAATTCAGATTGTCTAGCTCAGGGATCAGCATGTGGCTCCACAGCCGCATTCGGCTCCTTTACTGGCCTGTTACTGCTGATCGTTCAACGCAGTTTTAACAAAAATGGTCTTAAATGCTGGAGCTGTAGACTATATCTGATAATTCACCCTTTAATCCTGAACATTGGTGCGCAGACTGCTGGTCACCACAGCAACACAAAGAACAATCTTGCCTACCTCGTAGCTAACGAAAAGGCAAAGAGAAAGATTTAAGACAAACACTGATCATTTGGAGACAAACGGACTGATTTTTTTGCTTTTATAATCACTCAAGCTGGTTTCCTGATAGGTACAATCTGCACTGCGAAACTGTCAACCACTAAAAAGTCACAAAGATGAAGTCAGATTCTTGTTCAAATTTTCCTGTTTCACCTTAAGCGGAGCCTGAGGTGCCAGGATGTATCTGTGGCACCATTTAAGGTGAAACGGGAAAATTTGAACGAGAAACTGACTTCATCTTAACAACTTCGAACAAGAAGCTGACCAATGAGAAGCCGACTTCAGTGTCGTAAAAAGACGAACATTGCGAGACATTTTACAAGAAACTGTTCTGCTTTTGTGGAAAAGCTTCCTGCTGGAGATGTGAGAACAGTGGTTATAGCTGAGCTAAAGCACAGCAAAGTAAGTCTGCATGTTTATTACATTATATATTCTAGCTTACACTAGGACATGGACATTAGCATGTACTTAGATATATTTACAGCCAAGATGGTAACATGGATGTAAAATGGATGATGTGAGTTCCATAGTGGTTTGAGGGCCAAAGTTTGCCCAGCAGTTGCCTGCTCTGCACACTGTGACAACAATAAGCCTTTAGAGCAAGAAATACTCTCTGGATTGAAAAATATTTGCGGAGTTCACAGCATCACTTTTTTAAAAGTTATTTAAGAGTCTTCTTTGTAGAATTTAATAGTTAGTAAATGAGATATCCTCCCGTTTGTTGTTGCATACCACTTTGTTTCAGTCAGTTCTATTTAATTCAGTTCTTTCTTGTTGTAGTACCATTTTCTTTGGGTTCTATTTTTCCTCTCAATGCCCTGCATGTACCTTTACACCTTGAATGTACTTAAAAAATATATGTTTTAGGCCAAAAAACGATGTCTCACACACCAGGCCACACACATAACTACTTCATATTACAACATTCCGTCAAAAAACTTGGCATAAAATTCCTCGGCTGTCTGGTTCCTATCACCTCCACTGTGAGCAGTTCTCACCCAGTAGGTTTCTCCAAAATGCCATATTTCACACAATATTTCTGAATAACACTTCAAACTTATAGAAATTTTGAAAAATCTATGAAATTCCCTTTAAAAATGACAAAGTACTCATGGCTCTTTGACGATTGGCTTGTGGATCTATATCCACACACTGACTCATAGGGGCAACGGTTGGTCAGTAAGGTGACTCCAAGCCACCTTCTCTCTGTCACTTTCTATTTCCCCGACCATGGATCATCACACAGCCTAGCTGATTGAGCAGAATTTCACTCAAGCCAGTAAATCTACTGGTTGGCATGAAGGTCTTCCACTTCTTCAGACGGCCAGTGTTTGCTGCCAAATATCCAATCTCTAGCAGCCAGAAGGCCCAGCGCTTTCTAAAATGACCTGTTATGCAAATTATTATACAGAGACAGAGGAGAAACTATACAGAAAGCATTTATCCCACAGGCACAAGCATACAGACACAGTCAGCCACACTGCAGGTGGCCTACAGCGATGAGTCAGTGGGTAGAATAAGGTATGAAAATATATGCTTACACTGTAACATTAAAAACCTCCCTTCCAGTACACAACGTCCATAAGAAAGTCAAAACTGCACATTCTAATAATACACAAACAAGTGTAGAATTTACAAGGAAGCCAGTGCAAACTGTACAAGAGGAGGTGAACATGCTAATTCATTCATTCTTTAGCATCTTGCAGGATTAGCACAGCAGTAAAGCGGTACAATGCAACCTTAAAGATGTTCATACAGAAGTTAAAAGACAAACCAGAATCTGCAAAAACACTAAGGTCAAAGATAAAATCTGGAACTCCAAGCACATTTAGTGCCCAGCACCAATACTTCTGTCTAAATTAGAATTGAACAGAGAGGAAGTTGTTGGTCACTGAAAGTTTTAATGACAGTCTCTAATTTTCTTGTCCTATTTTTCTGCTAAACGCAAAGCCATATGTACTTCATTAGTCTAGATATACCTCATAAGACACACCATAACAGTGAGGCAGCTAGTATAATTTTTGCTGTCTGGTTATTTAGATGGTTTGAGTTGATTTCCTATATGGACATGACATATTTCAGCATTTATGAAATTCTCTTATATCTAACTTCTGTTAGTCACATACGTGACATATGTCAACTGGTTTGATCTATCCTCAAATTCCTCAAATGAAGATCTGTCCACGTTTAATAATGTTTTTTATTATGTAGCTGGCTAATAATTTCAGCTACAAACAGGTGGCCCAAGCAACCAGCCCTAACTAATACACCTAAAGCACGTCATGCCCTGAATCTGCAGGCATGTTTTGGCTCTGATGTTGTGCAGGGTAGTTAACATGCATCAGACAGAATAGAATAAAGCCACAGTAAAGACGCCTACGTGACAGAGGCAGTACACGCCTCATCCGTGCGCTAACGCTTCCTTATTTTCCTCCTACACAGCAAAAATACACGCAGATCTCTCGCTCTCAGCAGGGGGCTTCTGTTCACAGCAAACTGAATTTGCAGCAGCATGAGCAGCCAGGAAGGGTGGAGGGGATGATCATACTGATGATGAAGGCTTTACTGAAAATTAGGTTAAGGCTATTGACAGCGCTCAATTTTCTGTGCTGACTGATTCCATTCTTGTCAAAAGTAAACAAACTCAGAAACAAACTCACAAACAAACTCACAAACACAGCATTACAGCCGACAGCCTGCTGCTGTTAGTCGAAAGTCTCTCTTGCGGTACTGAAAGCAGAGTGGAGACTGATTCTGAATGTGACCAAAGATTGGTTTGTGGGTGCTGACCCTGATGTCATTGTTATGATCTCTGGCCACAATGTGGCTTTTACTACACACACGCGCACACGCGCGCACACACACACACACATGTAAACTGTTCTATGTGTATATTGTTCTCATTGAAATGCTTTGAGAATGTACATTTTGGCATGAACTGACTTGAACAAAACTGAACTGAATGGAATCAAATGTAACTGACTTGAATTGAAATAAACTGAATTAAAGTATGAAAGTATGATGTTGTCATTATCCTTTGCCCATACTGTACTGATACACTCATACCAGTATAGCTATGCTGAACTAAGAGAGAGAGAGAGAGAGAGAGAGAGAGAGAGAGAGAGAGAGAGAGAGAGAGAGAGAGAGAGAGAGAGAGAGAGAAAAGTGTGGAAGTAAACAGGTGAGTTGGATTACTGTGGGATCCTCCACTCGTCCACTCCTCCATCATTCTTGTCATCCCTTTGACACCCAATCTCTCTTTGTATGTGTGAAGGTCACAACAAACAAGTGTGTCCCTCTGCTTCACTCACAATACACAAAGACCCAACACACACTCTCCACAAAGCTTCAGTTATAACAGCCTGAGCAGTAAACACACACACATACACACACAGACACGCGCACACACAGACACACATGCAGGTGCACACACACACGTACACCAAGTCAAGATATACAGTCATACATATGTATTACATGTATTATGTTTCCATATAATACTAATACAATATCCCATATGTGTTAAATATGCAGAAAACATCTATTTAGGAGAAAATTACACAGAGTCAGAACAACTAAACAGAACATCTGTTTTCAGTTGTTACTGTATCCTCCTCCTCTATGTGTAGGTCTGGACACTGGGATGGTCAGTCCATTGTTCTAAAAACACCAGCAGATTCTGTCTTTCATTTGCAAACTTTCTTCTCTTTGTCTCTCTGCTTTTCTCAGTAAAGGCTTCTTGGCAGCTACACATCCTTTCAGACCCACATCACTGAGTTGTCAGTGGAAGGATGAACAGAAACACCTGTGGATTTTTTCAGAAGTAAAAGTGGAGTTTGATTTTCTCTCAAAGATGAAACTTCAAGTGCTGTTTATCTGTTGGTGGTCTACCAGGTCTCACACAGTAATTAGGACACTAATTTTCTCATTTTATATATTTTAATAATCTTTTTGGAAACTCTTGCTTTTCCTTATGCAGTTTACCAAATATCTAATCTCCTCAGAAATATTTCTGAACATCTAAACAGGCCTTAATTGCTTTTTTTGAGTAGAAATTAAATAAATGAAAGCCCATGACTCTACTGTGTGTCCCACATGTATTTATATACATATATATAATATATATTATATTATTTGCAAATGTCAAAATCAAATGTCATATTTTATTCACAATACAACACAACAGATGTTGAGAGTGAGACATTTTACCATTTCATGAAAAATATTAACTCATTTAGAACTTGATTGCAGCAGCGCATCTCAAAAAAGTTCAGTTAATGCTTTTCATTAAGAAAATATATGTGAATACATATATGTGTACTCAGATATGTAATGCATATGTCTTTAATGTTTTGTATCTGCATTTTTGCTATTTCTTTTACTTTTTTATATGATTTAAAGACTTAATTTACTTCACTTTGCATTGTGTTAAAAGTCCCATGATAGAAATGTCCCAGAATTACTAGTAAAAAGTATCTTGTTACATTAACTTTCATTACAAGATAAGAATTATTTTTTCCCTTTTCCTATAAAGTTACTATTTGTTTAAGGTTTTGAAACCTGTGACGATATGTAGGTAATTACATGCAGTAGAATTTTTAAAAGCCTTACTTTAAATCTTAACCTCAGTAACCAAAAAGAAAAAAATGCTTTTACTCTTTACTTAAAAAACAGCATGTTCAAGATTTTGTAACATGTTGGTTATACAGGTCAGCTGTTTTATCCAGTTTTCAGAATGTTTTTGTCCTTAAAATGCACAGAAACCAATACACACACACACACACTGCTGGGAATCACTGTCTAAGAGACTGCATAAAATTCCTGAAGCTTATTGATTTCAGAGCCCTGGAAAGGGCAAAGAGAAAGCAGTTGATTTGAATATTAAATAGCATGTATGTTCGATTGGGCAGTGTGAAAGTGCCTCTTTAGTTTTTCTGGCCCTGAATTTGCATGTCAGAGGCTGATCTTCCATTATTTATAGGTGGAGCAATGCATCTGTCTGCAGGCATTATGCAAAGTAACGCAGCACAACCACACACAATACACACACACACACACACAATCAATACTTACACAATCTATCTCAAAGTTCAAGTTAAAAAACAAACAAAAGTCAAATCCACCTTTATAATCAAACACAATCTACTGACTCAGTGGAATCAAGTCACACATCAAAGTAAACAGCTGACATCCATGCTCCACCCACAAATGCACAGTGTTGTAGCTACTGTTACAACATCACATTCTTTCCACTGAGAAATGGGAACTGTGGGCTGATGCTGATCCCCAAGATTTTTCATGCACACATCTGCTGAAGCTGATACACACAAACATTTCACTGCTGTCAGAACAAAATCTTGTGTTTTTCTGAAAATGCCTGTTGCCCTTTACATTACATTCATGATGAACTGACCAAAAAAAGTGGCCCAAAATTACCTGGAAAAAACTTTGGCTCCATTGACATTACATTAAAAGTAAAGTATTATTTTTTGGATGCAAGGTTTCCGACAGCAGCTATTTATAAAATGCCTTATATAAAACATATTTACAATATATTAGAAATGATTTGTCTGTACCCATACACACTAATACACACATGCAAGCACACATTTTATGCAGTGCATAATTCTTACACATGACAAATTCTATTTGTAGAGCATTACAACCACAGTAACATGAGTAAAATTAGTACAATAAATAATCCACCAAATATTGATTTGAAATATGCATAACATCATTTTCCTGATATTGATTTGATGCTGATATATTCTTACACGCCTAAAAAATGTAACATAATATCAGAGAGATTCTGAAGCACCTGGAGGTGGATTAGACCAATCAGGAGCAACCAAACACCTGCATGCTGTGTACATAACTGACTGCCATTAAATCATTAACCCAAAAAGGTGGATATTCTGGTCTGCAGTTGCATATTTACACCAAATCGTTGAGCCCTAGAGAATGGTCAGTGTTGAGATAGATTGTGACTTTTTGAGTCAACAGAGTTAGCATAGGGGCCAATTTGTCACTGCCATTTCCAATAGGCATAGTTTGAAACAGCTACAACAATAGAGTCTAGCTCAGCGGTGTAGAATATAAATGGGAAACTCAATGTTATGTAGAAAACCTAAACAGAGTCTTGTGTGTGCAGTTTATACACTACACTTTCTGAAAATGGGATTTCTGCTACTGTTCTGTAAAGGTTGCCCCTTTTACAATGGCTTTAAATGTGGCCAATCATATTTTAGAACTCCAGAACTGCACTGTTTATTAGCAAGAACAACAAAACTATACAAATAAAACTTTTACAAACAAAATTATTAGGTAATTGCATCTAACAGGCCCCAAAAAAGAAGTCAATAAATCAAGGTCAATCTATTAACTGCTCTCATCAGCAATATCCTTCAGTAATGGCACAATCACGATTCGTCTGTTTCTGCTAACAAGAACGGCGTAAACTGTGAAATGTACACAGTAAAATAACAGCCGAAGTGCAATAGCCACAATCATAACGCTGTTGCTGAAGATAAATGCTCCTACTTCAGTAAATTGAAGGGGATGATATTTTTCTGTGGCCTCTGAATCTTATATTTCTCCACTTTGCCCCCTCCATTACAACCTCAGAAAAAAAATCTTTATTGACTTATTCCTGCTTCTCCCTCCCAGGAAGAGCCTAATGAATGGAAACATCATAATCCAATAAAAACCTCCACAGAGGCTGCAAACAACATTTTGCATTTGTGATTACATTCTCGCTACATGATGCAAACTGCTCCCACTGCTCCAGCTCCACTGTAAGCACAGTGTGAGAGTGAGCTGGCTGTGTGTGTTTGTTTTCATACAATTTCATGACACAAATGATTGACTCAAGAGAGCACCAGAAAAAAACTGTGCTAACTTACAATATCAGGAACAAATTCTGACTCTACCCCTTAAAATCTCAGGCATATTTCATATTAAGGCTTATTATTCAGTACGAAGAGGGACTTCGATGCAAACAGGTTGGGCTAGTATTAGATTACAGAACTGTGAAGTAATACTTTGGCCATGTAAGGGGTTAATAAAGTGATGGTAACTAAGATTAGTATTAGGTTCATGGCTCAGAAAATTCTTATTATATATTGGTTATGTATGTATGTATGTATGTATGTATGTATGTATGTATATATATATATATTTCCAAGGCCGAGCAGCTGCATCCAAGCCTTACATCACCAAGCACAATGCAAAGCGCCGAATGCAGTGGGGTAAAGCGCTGCCACTGGACTCTAGAGCAGTGGAGACGTGTTCTCTGGAGTGACCAATCACGCTTCTCCGTCTGGCAATCCGATGGACGAGTCTGGGTTTAGCAGTTGCCAGGAGAACGGTATTGTCTGACTGTGTTGTGCCAAGTGTAAAGTTTGGTGGGGGGGGATTATGTTGTGGGGTTGTTATTCAGGAGGTGGGCTCGTTATTCAGGAGGTGGGCTCGGCCCCTTAGCTCCAGTTAAAGGAACTCTTAATGCTTCAGCAGACCAAGAGATTTTGGACAATTTCATGCTTCCCACTTTGTGGAAAGAGTTTGGGGACGACCCCTTCCTGTTCCAACATGACTGCACACCAGCGCACAAAGCAAGGTCCATAAAGACATGGATGAGTGACTTTGGTGTGGAAGAACCTGACTGGCCTGCACAGAGTCCTGACTTCAACCCGATAGAACATCTTTGGGATGAATTAAAGCGGAGACTGCGAGCCAGGCCTTCTTATCCAACATCACTGTGCGACCTCACAAATGCGCTTCTGGAAGAATCGTCAAAAATTCCCATAAACACACTCCTAAATCTTGTGTGAAGCCTTGCCAGAACAGGGTCAACATCAAGGGTGGGTCAACATCATATGGGATGTCACGTTTTTTATATATATATATATACATATATATACACATGTTAGCATCATTAAAAAAGCAGAAAACAGAATTAACACACAGTTTTTTGTTTGATTTTCAAATTTTCTTCTTTTTTGTCTATTTCCTTTTTTCAGTGAAGGAGGCAAAAGTAGAGCTTGATTTTCTCCTCTCTTTCAAACATGAAAGCTTAAATGCTGTTTATCTGATGGGGACAGTTTTAGTGGCCAGCCAGGTCCTGCAAAGTTGTTAGGAGTCTCTTTTTAGGGGCAGTCGTGGGCTGGAGGTTAGGGAACCAGTCTCGTGACCGGAAGGTTGCCAGTTCGATCTCTAGTACCAACATGTGACTGAGGTGTCCTTGAGCAAGACACCTAACCCCCAACTGCTCCCCGGGCGCTGCGGATTGGGCTGCCCACTGCTCCGGGCAAGTGTGCTCACTGCCCCCTAGTGTGTGTGTGTTCACTAGAGTGTATGTGGTGTTTCACTTCACGGATGGGTTAAATGCAGAGGTGAAATTTCCCTGTTGTGGGACTAATAAGGGTCTCGTACTATTATTATTTTTCTCTGTATATTTTAACCTTTTTTGAACTCCAGTTTTTTCACCTTTTTTCACTTTTACTTTCTTATGCAAGATTAGTTTATGTCCAAGTTCTTCTGAAATATCTCCTTAAAAAACAGTCATTTGTACTAAATGGCCATTTGACCAGAAATTAAATGAATGTAGGGCACACTGTACTATATATATACGCACGAGATACATGACCACACATTCAGACAGTGTACAAAAACAACCCTCTGTGTGTGTGTGTGTGTGTGTGTGTGTGTATATGTGTTTGTGTGTGTGTGTTTTGGTACAGTATTATTAATGGCATGAGCAAGTGTCTTCCCTATAAGATGTGTGGCTCAATTAGTGGTGCACATGCACTAAGGGCCAGGGCCTATGGCCAATCCCTCAGCATCGATTTCCTCATCTTCACCATTATAAATAACCACCAGCTTCCATAAGTCAATGTGAGAGAGATTTCCCCCAGGATTTCCCTCCATATACACTGTAGCAAACATCATAGTGTTTACAGTGAGCTCACACTGCAGGCCAGACACAGCAGAGTGCAGGATCAGCCTTGCTTTTCATATTTCACTGAATACATTAATATGGATACGGACGCTTGGTACACACGGTGTGGTTCCAGGACAGTGAATGGCTAAGTATTCCTCAGGTTTTTCCAGTAAAGGCGGAGAGTGAGAGGTCTGTTCCATTCCGATCATCATTTAAAATTCTTGTTTTTAAAAAAGGGTGCACACACCACTGCTGGCAGTCACCGCTAATGTGCACTGCCACGCTGTGATGCCCAGTACTGCTCAATTTGTCTAAGTGTACCAGCAATAATAAATTAAACTCTGAACCTGGCCACAGAAATTGATAGTGGATATGACATATGGCTTGAAATGTACACTGAGAAACGCTTTCAATCCAAAGTCTTTAAAATAAACTGATGTTAACGTAACACCATAATAATAAAGTAATAATAATAATGTAATAGGGTTGGCAGATTAATGGTACTAAGTTATACTGCGGTATTTAAAAATAATTATCTTATATCAAAATAAAATTAATTCCACCCATTTATATTCTGGAGGGACTCACTGACTGACAGTGTGAGAGGCCACCAACAGGTGACGCTGGTGAAAAAATTCAAAGCCAGGAAAAACTAAGTGTGATAGCAGGCAGAGAGTCTTTAATACAAGAGTCGTTGGCAATCCTTCGCTGTTCAGCATTGAAGAAAAGAGCCACACCTGGCTCAGCCAATCAAATCGAACCTCGTTAGTTGTAAGCCACATTCTTCCTTTATTAGTGAACCTCTTCAAAGTATTGCATCAGTTATCTTCTGCGACAGCAACACAGGCTTAACACAGCATAGAGGCATTTACATTAGTACTTCACAGATTTAGTTTTGAAGAAATCATTATCACTAATATTAATTTGCTGAAAGACAGATCATTACACTGTAATAAACGAGAGGTCAGTTCAACTTAAAATGATTTAGTAACTGATTACATGGCTTTTCTTGAGTTGAGCCAAGTTGAGAACACCTCACACAACTTAAAGGTCTTAGTTGAGTCAAAAATTCTCCAAGCTACTGTTTCTAGATCTGCATCTTGGTTAGATAAACTAAACTGAATGTGTTTTTTTTCTTTACTCTGTTTCCCCACTAGCTGGCGCTCCTTCTATCACACAGTCCCATCTGGCATATTCTCCTCTTGGGTTTCTGTATAATGGACCGCTGTGGGGTATTGCTAGGATTCAAACTCACAACCTCCTGATGTTGGGATAAATTATTATACAGCTGCACCACATGAGATGATGCCATGCTTCAAAGTCAAAACAACAAATATTTTCTCCAGTGTATTAAACAGTTGTAGACACAAAATCAGAGTTGCTTCATGTGTTCCTGAGTGGTGCAGTGGACTGAGCCGTCTACCCAGTGGGAGGTTGTGATTTTGAGCCCCAGCGATGCCATAGCCATCCATGAGTGTGTACTCAATGTCTCGCAGGGTGGTGTGATGGAGAGAGTCTTGGCTGGTAAGGAAGTTAAGTATAAAAAAACAAGTTAATTTTATTTACATAACTGCAGTACTAAAAGCATTAAGAGAACTTTTGACTCAAGAAAAGCCATGTAATCAGTTACTATATAATTTTGAGTTGAGCTGACTTCTATTTGTAGTGAACCTTAATATCACTTAGAGCCCCTGTTAGAAACGCTTTTCTAGGTTACTGTCTGCAACAAGCTGTTGTTCAATGTGAAAATACCATTTATAATCCAAATATTGTCAAATAAAAGTAAATGAATGGGAAAAGAGCACAGTTTGGATGTTAGATGTGTACTATTCTGTCCTGCTTAGCTAATTTTTCAGGCATTGAAACAAGCCCACTTTAGCTTAGTTCAATCTTCAAACAATTCATGAGTTGCTTAGAACATTAAAGTACGCAAGATGGGCTAAAGTCTGATAAAAGACACACAGCATGCCATTTATTTGAGTTTCCCAAGACGTTGGCACTGTCGCAACTGGCCCCCGTCTCACAAACCCGTTGTTTTTTCCATATTAGACTCAATGTGACTCATTAAAAAATGGATGTGTGACAGTAAACTCCTTGATGATGAATGAAAAGACAGTCCATTTGTTTAAGATACCTGAGTATTTCCTCCATTTCCTCACTTTCACTCACTGAGAGCCTCTGGTCTCCCTGCTCGGACTGTTAGCCTGTAGACTGTAGCAGGGCAGCAATGGCTAAGAGCTACTCTCGCTCCAGAACACGTTAGATTTCAGATTTCTATCATTCTAACACCAGGCAGCTGACATTTCCTCTGTCAAACATTAGTTTTTATCCTCTAAAGCTGTGTCAACAGAGCACCAGTTAGTCAGAATCAAGCCTGTATTGTGGTGCATGGCACTGTTGGGGTCTGTAGCCTGCTCGCTAAGCTAACGTTAAGTTAGCCAATCAAGCTACAGGTCCAAACACCACAGAACATTGTTGCCATTCTGTCCCTTCAGTGCTGGTTGCTTGATTTCACTCCTTAAGATTTAAGTCATTATCATTTATAATGGTGTTGGTGCTTTTGTTAGCCAGAAATGTTCTATGGTAAGCAGAACTGTTATCAAGCTAATGATAATCAGTTCTTCTCTGCTAGTTAGCAGCACTGTTTAACCTTTAGCAAATGTTAGATAGATGGTTTGACATTTATTGAATGACACCTTGAAAATTATGTATTGTGTTCACTAATTTGGTGACCATGTAAGCAAAGAGGAAAAGAGGCTTCACAACACAAATTACTGAAAAGCCCCACCTCTGGAGCTCTGCTTTAACTTCTGACGGAAACACTTCTCACACACTCACTTACGCACCCTCTGATAACTCTGCTCCTACATAATTACAAAGACAATTACACAGAAAGGTCTGATGATGGCTCTCATGTGTGTTTATTCAAGCAAATTATCAGTAGCGGATAAGGAGGTTCCTAGACTCATCGTCGGCTAGTGGACTGATAAATCCACTAGTCTGTGCTGTGGGCGATACCTGACTAGTTGAGAACAGCGCGTGAAGCACAGCGATGGTGAAAAAGACGCATGGACGAGGCAGGAGGAGAGAACAGAAACCAGTTTTCTCAGCTAAAGACAAAGAACTAAATCGCTGCTGTTGGAACAAAACCTTGTATCTCGAAAAATGACTTTACAGAAGAAGGAAAAAATCTACTTTACTTTTAATGTAAATCAATGGAACCAGTGACTTTTTTCCAAGTCATTTTAGGCTGTTTTTTTTTTTTTTTTTGGTCCAATTATCATGACATTTACACTCAATGTAAAGATCAACAAGTATTTTCATATTATGTCAAAAAGTGAAAATCAGCAAAAATGGAGATACAAGGTTTTCTTCCGACAGCAGCAAAATATTTAATTAGTGCAGAAATACTACATGAGATGAAAATTTCAGTGCAAGCTGCATCAGACCGCACTGAAATACAGACTTGTAGGCCAGATTGAGATTCGAGAACCGTCTCCATTTGACTGATATGCAAATTGACCAATCACAGAATGTTTAGTGCGACGTGCCTCTGAAAAAAAGCAAACTCACCATCATCTGAGTAGCGGCTGGCAAACACACAAGGACATCTCATTTACTTACCACCTACGGTTTCAAACTAAATTCAAGAACAACCTTTTAAAACAAGCTGGCAAGGATGTTTTCTGGCTCAGCGGCTCGGCCTACGTGTCAGCCTGAAAGGTTTTCTATAGATATGACTGTATGCTACTAGTATTTAACTTTATAAGCAACTAATAAACCAGCAGACCGTGGGTGTGGGCAGCCAAAGCGTCTTTAAATTCCTTGTGGGAGGTGAGATTCTGAGAGCTGTGGTGATTTTAGCGTGCAGTTTACATCAGACACTGGCAGAGTGTCTGAGGCTATAACTCATTAAAATCCAACAAAAAACATCTCACACCTCAGACTGTCACTCCAGTACCTATTAAAAAGGTACTAACAAAATACTTGTCCACAACATATTCATGCAACTCCTAGTAGCTAACAGGTCAACCCTTAGAAGTTACGACTGGTGATAAGAAAAGCATGGAGTAGTTTGATATTCAGTATTTCTCACTCACAGCTCATTAACACAAGTGAAGAAACTGTGTTGAAAGTGCAGATTGTAAACCGTCAATCACGTGTTTTTCTTATGTTTTCTAAACAGTCCATATATGAAAACTAACCTGCAGATCAGTCTGATCTTAATGTAAAATTAACACATTTACATATATCCTACTATTTAATCTACCGCAGTGTAGCTCCGCCCATTCACATGAAGTTGTAAAGAGTGTTTCAGCTCTGAGTGCTTTTTGAATGAGGCACAATACACAGCAGCCAAAGAGAACAGAGGTAATTTGCGTATATCTTGTCTTAACGATACAGTAACAAAAAACATGAAATAAGTGATAAATTAGAGACTGGAAAATGGTACTTAAAACCAGGCAGCTTCAAAGAAAGAATAAAATGGACTTCGTAAAAGGAAACGTAGCATATGGGCCCTTAAATATACAACTGAATAAAAGTTTGTAGAGGATAAATAATTAAAAGGAGGCAATAAAGCTTAAAGCATGTTTACATATGAAGGAAAATGAACTAATATCCATCCATCCATTTTCTAAGCCGCTTCTCCGTCAGGGTCGCGGGGTTGCTGGAGCCTATCCCAGCAGTCTTCGGGCGGAAGGCAGGATACACCCTGGACAGGTCGCCAGTCCATCGCAGGGCAGATGAACTAATATAATATTAATAAAATAATATAAAAAAATAAATAAATAAATAATACACAGATATGGGCATAATAGAAAATAAACTAGGTAGGCAAGCATGGAAGTAAAGGAATAGTCTCTCACTCTCTCTCTCTCTCTCTCTCTCTCGTTTTGCTATCTGACCCCTCTGGCCTATCAGTCTGCCTTGTTTAAACCATCATTCTCTCCCGTGGCCACTTCAGTCACTGCAACAGGTTCAGCTTCAGACGCCATTCAGTTGTGTCACATCCTTCACGGTCATTCAGTGAAGAAAGTGCCTCGTAAAAATGACAGGACTGTGTTTTCCACCACAATCAATGTTGACAAGACACACTTGATGGGAGCTCACAAGTCTTACTAAAGTACAAATCTTCCATTAATGTCAAAGAAATGTTTCCCCACGAAATGAATGATGAGATCAAAAATGAAGTAGGAGGCGCAGAAAGGGACGGCCCACAGAAAAGAGACGAATCTGGGACAGCTGCCCCCCCCCCCCCCCTCTCTCTCTCTCTCTCTCTCTCTCTCTCTCTCTCTCTCTCTCTCAATTGTTCCAGAACTAACTCAGCTCTACTGAATTTAAAGATTACACTGAGGCATAGACATTCAGCTCTGTCCACAGCTGATTTCAGCGTACATTAACAACACTATCACACCCCGACTAGAACATCCCATTTCACTTGCAATTGATTTACTCACTTGTACTTATTCAAAAACTATTCATTCATCTTTATATCTGCAGTAGACTGTCCCAATTATGGGCCACGTAATGAGTCACTCCTTGTGATCTTAGGCCCCCCAGGGCCCCCAGCAGTCAGAACTATCTGGATACTGCTCCCAATGTCATGGTCAGTAATCCAGCCCTGCCCAAACAAGTGGTTTTCAGCAGACACTGAGGCACTGTGTGCTCAGCATAAGTGGAACTTCTTCAAGCCTGTTGGAAAAGCATCTTAGGTGGCTCCAAAATTAAGCTGATTAAGGGAATGCCAAGATTGGGCAGTGTTGCAAGGGAGGGGGCTACTTTGAAGAATCTAAAATAGAAGACAGAATAGTTTTGATACTTTTTTTGGTCACTGCATAATTCCATAAATCGCTGCTGTCAACAAACAAAACCCCCTATCTCCAAAATTGAAACTTCAAAGGAGAAGTTAATGGAACCAGAAGTTTTTCCAAGCAATTTTGGATCATTTCTTTTGGTCCATTCACCATGAAATGTACAGACAATGTAAAGGGTAATGGCTATTTTCTAATTATGTCAAAAACTGAAAAACAACAAAAATGGAGATGAAAGGGTTTGTTCTGACAGCAGCAATATGTTATTTTGTAGTTGTGATGTCTTATGATGTATTATTCGGTGTTTTCTAGGGCAACATTACATCCCTCAGCTTCATCTGTTTGACAGAATGTACAATTTGATACCATTTTTATGTTTATGTTCATCGGTGGTCTCTCAATTAAATACCCAGCATGCATTATGCAAATACATCATACAACTCTGTGGTGTCAATCATGGCTGTTGATCTAAAAGCTAATAAAACAAACAAACTAAATTGTACAGAAAACAGCAATTCTATTTATTTTCAGCACAAAATAGATGCCAGAAACATTCAACAAGAGAGCAGAAGCCACACTGCAGTATCTAGATAACGGCTTTCAAATCCATCCCAAAGCATCTGAGTTTTCCACAAGCTCTTCCCACTTTCCAGCCACATCATCAGAAGGGGGTTTTCCTAGTCTTTAAAGCAGAAAATCTCACTCTACAGCAGAGGTCACTAACAGGCAGACCGCGGTCTGAGTCTAGACCCAGATGCTGTCCTATGTGGACCTGAAGCTATAACCGATAAACTATGAGAGTTATTTCATTTTGACTGGATGGTCCTATTTTAATCAGCGCTACGTTTCTAGCCTTTACAGAACGGATTTAGTGGCCTGGGAAACTCACATACAAATCGCATTCATAGTAAATATCACACATGATGCTACTCAGCCAATCAGATCTGTACATTACAATGAGCACTGAGACTCGAGTGAGTGGGGGGGGATGAAAAAACAGAAGTTGGAGATGAAAGTGAGGTATTTACATGATGTGCTCTAAAAGGAGAAAACTGACTATAAATATTCTTGAAATATGACTGAATTAAATTTTATTTGATTTGACATTTAGTTGTTCACTACATAAGATGATGATATACCCATGCTTCAGGGGGGCTGGGAGGACGGCACGCCCCCAGCCTGGATGGGAGAGAGGATAAGATTTCAAGTAGCCGGGCCTCTATCACGTCCGAAGAGAGCTGGAGAAGGCGGGCCCTATCCTGATTGTATCCAGATGAGCACGGTATACGTCCAAAGGCATAGCCTACCTTACATCACAGGATTGTACCGCCCTCCATTTTTGACTCTTTCCATCACCGTTGCAATCTCTGAGTGCTCATTCTCCAAGTTAAAACTCATTAAAAACCACTTGAGGAGCACAGTGGGACAGGAGAGACTGAATGGACTTGCCATGTTGTCCATAGAGAATGAGAGAGCAAAGAAGGACATACAGAGCATCGTGGAAGATTTCGCAGAGCACAAGGCTCGTCATATGCCCTTCAAATAGTAGTGAATAGGCTAGTACTTGTTTGTGAACATGTGGGCCACTGAGCCAGTTTTACCAAACTTAAAAGCTACTGATTTGACGTAGATAGAGTGGGTGTCAAAATGATCCAATCGCTATCCGTGGTGCTGAACTGCTTTGAATTTGTGTTGTTTTATCATTAGTTACCATGTAGCCTAATGTTTTTGTTGTTCTCTTGGTGTGTTATATTTCATGTCCTTGATGGACTTCAAAATGACAGCGTTTGGTCCCGAAGCTTGTAAGCCCCGCTGTTGCGGGCATGTGTATGTTGTAAAATGATGTTATGATGAGCTTTATTAAATAATAAAGGGTATAAAGGGCCCAGTCATTTGCCCCACCCCCAGCCCGGCTCTGATTTGTTCTGCTAGTGGATATACCTACTAGGCTACTTTAGTAAACAGTATATCATGAAGCAAGTTAGACATTATGACATTATTATTCCAGACTTTTGCTTGAGGAGATTTTCTCTAACTGGACCTTACTGAATTTTAATTAAAGACATCCTTCTCCCTATGTGTCAAACACGAGGCTCATGGGCCAGATCAGGCCTGTGGAACAATCCAGCCCAGACATCAATATTATTTTGATTTTCAACTAGAATTAGTCTATTTCACAGTGAGCTGCACTACAGCCCCAGCATGCACTGCAACATAATTTGTGCTGATACCCCCCAACACCTTTCAGCTGCACTTCAGCCAACATAAACGCTATAAACACTCAACAGCTCAGAAACTGATCCCAAGAATGAATGAACTTGCAGCAAAGAAAATAGGTGTGTAGATAAAGCACACAGGTAGGTTAAAAAGACCTGGGGACATATGAAGAGATTTAACAGTTTAAACTTTGTTATCTTGAGATCACAAGCTAATTAATTTGTTATCTCAAGATAAGATAACTAACTTGTTATTTCAAGATAACACCTCTGTTATCTTGATGTAAGATATTTAACTCATTATTTAAAGATAACTTTTGTCATCTCGAGATAACAAGATGACTAACTTGCTATTTCAAGAGAACACCTTTGTTATCTTGATTATGTCAAGGTACGGAACTCGTTATCTCAAGATTATAACTTTTGTTATCATGAGATAACAAGATAACTCACTCATTATTAATTAGATCACCATCTAATTAACTCATTTTCTCAAGAAAGCTTTTGTTATCTCAGGATACAAAGATAACTCATTCGTTATTGCAAGATAACAACTTTGTTATAGACAACAACTTTGTTATCTTGTGATAACAAGATAATTAACTTACCTCAAGATAACAATCCAGAAAATTCTAACTACCTTATGGTCTCTCTGGACTTGTGTAGATTACACATACTTCCAATATTGGCAGAGTGAATGGCTCAGCGCGAGTGTGTGCTGCTCTCTTAAGGAGAGAGTAGAGGGTGAGAGTGGGTTAGTGTAGGAGGGAGGTGTTGTTATGCTTCTAATTGTGTTTTCTTTCATCAGGCTTCAGCATGGATACTATAAATATGGCAACGCTCAGCTGGGAGTCACTTAGCAACTGCAGCAACACAGCAAACTGGGACTAAGGAGTCATTATAAATAACAGTACTGTCATTAAAATGTTTGTCTACCAATAGAGGGGAGGACATTTTTGGATCATCCCTATTTTTTAAAGTTGCTCCTGAAAGCTCCACAAGCGTGGATTCCAGCAGGCATTGGGATTTTGCAGCTCGAGCTGTCTAGAGTCCAATTATACAGATGGCAGCATCAGAAAAATGAGTCATCTAACTTAAAGGTTAATTAACCTATGTGTTCTTTCAGTGGCTAATTCATCTCGCTGTAATGAGTCTAGTGCACTGAATACAGAGTCATTACGGATGAACCTATTAGCTATAAAAAGCAGATGAAAGCACGAGTCACAGCTACAGTGGAGCTGGGAGAGGACATGAAACGTGGGCTACTGCATTACACATCATAGACAGATAGATGGATGGATAGACAGATAGATAGAGAGAGAGAGAGAGAGAGAGAGAGAGAGAGAGAGAGAGAGAGGTTGGTGGTAATGAAGGTTATTCATGTTGACTGCCCTTGAATGTGTCACTGCACTGCCATCAGCTGCCCCCTCCTGTCACTCTGCTGTCTGTCTGTGACTGCACTGTCAGCCCTACAGACACAACACAAGCACATATGTGCACACTGCTCCCTGGAAGCCCCTCAGGGACACACAATGCCAAACTACTTGACTCTGAAAACACGCACGCCTGCTCCCCCTTGACAATCCCCCCACATACACAGACTGTTCTAGACACTCATACCCGTTCCTTGTCTCCCCTCTCAGTATTCATCCTCTGCTCTCAATGTTTCAATCACTCCCACAGCCTATCCTTCGTCCTCATCATCAACCTCCTCCTGAGACTCCACTCTCTAATTTAGTGTACTTGCACACTGACACACATGAACAGTACTGTCAGAGACCACCTTCATTTACTTAATTTCAGTCAAAATAGCCATTATGTACAAGTTATTCATCAGAATATTGTATTTAACTGAAAATCTGAAAATCTGAGCTAAAATCCAGCTCTCTTTAACTGATTACTTAATTTCTGAATCTTACTCCAACCTAAGAAATTGGAGCGTGTTGCTTACACGAGCATTTGATCAGATAACTGCAGAAATTTGATTATGATCGGATCACTGAGTGCATGTAAACACACTCTTTTTTATTTATTTAGTGTGTCCGTTTTTTCAAAGAAATCTACATAGATATTTTTCCTCACCTCCAAAGTTCAACGTAAAAAGTTGCTTGGATTTTCTGCTTCTCACAAGCAAAGTAATCCCTGTGACTTTGAGGTCTGAACTCCGGGGTGGTCGGTCCATTGTTATGAGAACACCAGCTTCTTTGTGTTGATTAGCAAATTTTCTTCTTTACTTGTAATTTTGTCTACATTTTCTTTTCTCAGTAAGAGCTTCGTGACAGCTACACATCCTTTCACATCCATAGCCGTGTTTTCTTCTCACAGTGGAAGGATGGACAGAAACACCTGTACGTTTTCAGATCTGAAGCAGCTTGATTTTCTCCTCTCTCTCAAAGATGAAAGCTTTAAGTGTTTATCTGACAGGGAGACAGTTTGTGTATATCAGGTCTTGTAGGTGGTTGTAAGGAGTCCCACTTTTCAATGATTTTTTAAACTGGAAACATCTGCTTTTCACTTTTTTTTATGTCTTTCTTTTCCCTTGCTTATGACACTGGATTATCTCAGAGCTCATCTCCTCAGACTTTTCTCCTGAGAAATGAATAACTGAAAAACAACTGCATAAATAAAAAAAAAACACTTTGCACTTTACATTTAAGCAAAAAACAGTCAACTTTTATTCTGAACACATGCAAAAGAGTCCCTCAGTTTATCTAACGCTGTGAATCAATGTTGAGGACACCATTCTCTAGCCACTCATGGCACACCAAAGAAAAGCTATTTTTGGTTGTTTTCAAACAGAAAATTGTGTTCTTGCTTTTTTCTTTTATTTATATGCTGTTATAGAAACATTATCTGTGTTTTCTATTGATGATTATATTAGTCAGGTTTAAAGTGTTTATCAACAATGCTGGTTGTTCATGTTCTCTCAAATCACTGTTGTGGTTACCTATTTATCAACCCAGTGCTTTAACCTGCCCCCTAATAAGCACATCCTGCTTCCTTATACAACTGGACAAGATGTGCCCCGACTAAAAGCCTCAAAATGTAACATTCACCACAGTACATTGCTCAATTGTGAACACTATAAACCAGGGGTCATCAAATAGATTCTCAAAAAAACTTGACTCTAAGCATCAATAACAAATGGATAGACAACTCTGTTTTATTACGATTTCACAGTGAAATGCTTAACCAGCCTGTCTGATCTGAAAACAGCTGCTATTATAGAAGAATACGGTGTCGCAGTTCATGCAGCCTCCTTAACACGCTGAGCTCCATGCCTGCCGTCTCATGACAAATGACACTCTTATCTATATTAGATAGCAGGAGAATATCCCTGATCTATTTCAATAGGTGTAGAACAGTGTTCAGTGCTTCATTCTTTGTTATGGATCCTGTTTCATTTTAAAAGGACTTGAAATAAGGTTTGCAGGATAGGCTGGGTCCAGACAAACTTGCTCAGGGGTGCATCGGCCCTGTGCACTGCTATCTGATTATCCTCGCTGTAAATGTTTACAACGGTCACGCCTGATTAAGTTGTAGTAAGAATAGGTCACATTAGTCAAGTCAAGTCAGCTTTTATAGTCCATGCTACAGTATGTACAGGACATACAGAGTACTGAAACTGTGTTACTCTCAGACCCGCATGGTGTAGCGATAACATTAAACAAGAAGGTCCTGAAATTAACACTAAAGTAACATAAGGCACATACAGATTAAGGTCTGTAGGTATAAATAGTGCAAATATAAATATAAACAGTAGTGCAAGTAATTAAGCAATGACCCATCTTTAGAGTTACATTTACTTACATTCAACGCACTATATATGTGGATTATAGTGTGAATTCATTAAGACAAAAACCTGAACTGATCAGGCGTTGGTACGAGTAAGGTGTTAATTATCAGTTATTGTTATTAGAAATTCTATTTTGGTGCATCATTAAGTAATAGCAGCCACCCAAAAGTATCCAGATCCTTCTAATCAGCAAATGTAGCGACTTGCAACATGTACAATCTCCATAGAAAAGCACTGCATATAGAACAGGATGCCCTGGAGCAGCCAAACACAAGCCAGGTCACCATGCCCAATGCCAAGTGTTGGATAGAGGGGTATGAAGCCCACCAGTGTTAGGCTGTGCTCTGGAGTGATGGAGCTTCACCCAATATCTTTGATAGTTTCAATCATCCAACATCAGTACCTGACCTCACTACTGCTCTGGTGGCTGAATGCAATCAAATCCTCAAAGCAGTGTTACAACAAATAGTGTTAAATATAGTGTCAATGCCAGAAGAGTAGAGGCTGTTACTGTGGCAAAAAGGGGACAGACTGCCTACTAGTATCCTTTTCAGAAGAAACAGCGGATGAGCAGGTGTCTGCAAACTTTTGGACACATAGCACACCATTTGTATCTGAATCCGAGCTGTCAGTCTTGGCGGTGTGTAGTGCCAGACTTACTGCGGTGAGAGTTTGTGAGCACAGCCTGCAGGAACAGCAGAGGCAGGCCCTGTTCCAGGATCTTCCGCAAACATGTCGTAATTCAGAGCACGCTGGAGAGCGACACAAGCGCGGACACAAAACAAACGAGTGCAGATCAGCCAGGGGTCAGCAAGACCATTACATACAAAGCAGCAGACCCACAATCTTACTGTGGCCAGCACTGCATCGCAAAATCGGTTTTCCCTCTCTCCTTCTCGGCCCCTCTCTTTTTTCCCCATCCTTCTCTCTCACTCTCTTAAAAGCTCATTGTCACATCTGAAAAGAGTGCATTTTTAGTGTACTCACTCATTAGCACGGAGGTTTGGTATCTGTATAAAGAAGCTTGTTTATTTGCCAGAATTTAATAAGCCTTCTGCCAGGCTTAAGAAGAATGGATGAGGGAAAACAAAGACAGGGACCTACAGAGGAGTGTGAAATGGGGTTAAAGCTGAGAAATGCCTCACCTACTGAGCACGAGAGAGAGAGAGAGAGAGAGAGAGAGAGAGAGAGAGAGAGAGAGAGAGAGAGAGAGAGAGAGAGAGAGAGAGATTACTAGAGGCCCACTGATGAAGGCACAGGTGGCAGGTGATGCCTTCATCTGGTCAAACAGCTGTAGAAGTGGCAAGAGCCAAAGTCTGCAGCAAGAAGGAAAAACAGTCCCCGGTGGTCCACTTTTGAATTAGGGCTACAACTAATGATTACTTCTATAATCAATTAGTGCTGGACGATATATTGTCTAAATCGGTAGACAGTGATACTGACATATGCTGATATTGCTATTGCTTTTCAGATGTTTATGATTCTATTTTGTGCACTTTATTAAGGGTATCCAGCAACTGACAGTAGTGAAGCTACAGAATGAAATTGCCTGGTCAAAACTGAAGACACACCTGTCTGAAAACCGAAACTGAGAAAGAGGAAAATGTTAACATAAAAATGGGATAGAAAGCATGATTTGTAAGCTGTCTTTTACAGATATGTAATCAAATCCAGTGCAAAAAAGAGATATTTGTCCATTTATCTTATACACTTTATTCATTTTTACAAATATACAAAGAAGTCAAAATTTGATGCATACAACACATTCCAAGAGATTTGGGACAGGAGCAATGGAAGAGAGGGTGTTGTGGAACTTTCCACAGGTAAATAAGTAAACAGGTAACAGGGGATGCTATCATGATTGGGTATAAAATAAGTATTCATGAAAGCTTCAACACATTAAAAACAATGTTTCTCAACACACAACTGCAAGGAATTTAGGGCTTTCACCATCTGGAGTCCATAACATTGTTAAGAGAATCAGAGAATCCATGTGGATTCACATGGCTGAAAATTAAAAGTGAATGCCTGTGACTTTTGATTACCAATACAAAGTTTAAAATCCAGCATCTGTCATGGTATGGGGTGCATTAGTGCCAATAGCATAGGTAACTTGCCCATCTATGAAAGCACCAATAACGCTGAGGTGTACATGCACATTTTGTATATACTGCGTATGTACTGTCAAGGTAACAGGCTAAAACAGTGTAATTTAAATAAGATATGGGTTTGGAAGACAATCATATACCCTGATATATAGAGTACTGAAATTTAGCTTTGGACTATATTAATCTATGGTTTACAGTTATGTTAATGGACAAATTGAACCAATAATGCTTTTTGTTGTTTTCTCTCACCTTCAGCACCACCATCATTCAATGTTCCATCTGTGCAACACATGGAAGTGATTGAGTGAGAGTGAGTGAGTGAGTGAGTGAGTAAGATACAGATAGAGAGTGAAAACAGGAGCCTGAGAAAGACAGAGTGAACACACACACACACACACACACACACACAACTCCTCTGCCTCCCATAGTGCAATCAATTTGTTTGGAGTCTTCATGAGGACACAAACAAAGCAGAATGTGTCACCGCCAGCTTAATTAGAGATGAGCTCAGATACAGCACTCTGATTAATAGTTCAGACAGACAGACAGGACAAATACACAGACACACAGAGAGACAAGACAAATATACAGACACACAGACAGGACCCCCAAACAGAAGAAACAGACTATTACACCAACAGACAGACAGAGAGACAGAAAGGACAAATACACAGACAGAGAGGACAATTTCACCAAGACAGAGAGTCAGACAGGTTAAATACACAGACAGACAGAAAGAGAAAGAGAGAGACAGATAAACAAATAGATAGGTTTACAGACAGACAGAAAGGACTGATAGACAATGGATAGAGAGAGACCAACAGACACAGAGACAGAGATGAAGACACAAACAGATAGAAAGGGAGAGACGGACATACAGAGAGACCAACAGACATTCCAAACACACAGTCAGACAGATAGAAAGAGAAAGAGACAGATATATAGACACAGAGGCAGATGTACAAAGAGACAGACAGGACAATTACATAGATAAACAAGAGATAGAGGAAGAGGGACAGATAGAGAGAGTGAGACAGGGAAGCGAGAGAGAGATATGTGCAGCATGCTGCTGTGTCCTCATGCATGGTTGATGTGTGTGTGTTTGTGAGTTTTATAATCCTCAAGCTACGCAAGCAACACCAAAAACCAGGCAAGGAGAAAAAAATCCTGCTTCGTGTCCCCGTTCTCTCTCTGATCTTAAGATTTTTTTCATTCTCTTTTTTCTTACTGTTCCATTTTTTATCTTTCTTTCTTTTCCATTTCCATATAATCAGTCCCTCAGACCTCCTGCATACCTAACCTGATCTCGCTCTCTGTCTCTCTCTCTCTGTCTGTCTGTCTCTCTCCAATAAGCGTCTCTTTTCTTGCAGAGCGGCGGTAAGATAATCCCTCTATCAGGCAGAGCTGAAGACCACCTCAGTCTGAGGGGAATTCTCTCAGAGGTCATTTTCATGTCCTCTCTTCTCCCGTCCTCAAATGTCTGTCTCCAAACCCACAGAATGTTCCTGAAGCCTGCTGCAGCTCATTCATGAAAAGCAGATTGCGTTTGCAGAGCCTTTTCCCTTGGCCTTATTTCCATTTCACACTGCGTTTCACACCACTAAAAGGTCAAAAGAAACAAAAATACTGCAGAAAATGGAGCTTCCAGAAATCACTCCTCTTCTCATATTATCAAATATTCAAGTGACCTTCCAAAAGTCTTACTCAAGACCACAAGCAGGAGCTTTAAAGTCATAGTCAGAGAAAAACATTTACATAGTCCTACATTTAGTTGATCCGCCTGCAGAACTGCCTGTTGAAAAGCCTGCTGATCGACCTGCTGATCATCCTGCTGATTGGCCTGCTGATCAGCCTGTCATTAGGGCTGTTGATCATCTTGTTGTTAGACCTGTTAATCGGCCTGTTGATCAGCCTGTCAGGCCTGCTGATCAGCCTGTTGATTGGCCTGCTGATCAGCCTGTTGTTAGACCTGTTAATCGGCCTGTTGATCGGCCTGTTGTTAGACCTGTTAATCGGCCTGTTGATTGGCCTGCTGATCAGCCTGCTGATTGGCCTGCTGATCAGCCTGTCATTAGGGCTGTTGATCATCTTGTTGTTAGAGCTGTTAATCGGCCTGTTGTTAGGCCTGTTGATCAGCTTGTTGGTCAGCCTGTTGATCAGCCTGTCGTTAGGCCTGTTGATCAGCTTGTCGTTAGACCTATAAATCGTTCTGTTGTTAGGCCTGTTGAGCTGCCTGTTGTTAGCCTGTTGAACGGCTCGTTGGTCAGCCTGTTGATCAACCTGTCATTAGGCCTGTCGATCAGCTAGTTGCTATACCGATTAATCGGCCTGTTGATAGGCCTGTTGATCAGCCTGTTGTTAGGCCTATTGATTGGCTTGTTGTTAGGCCCGTTAACCGGCCTGTTGTTAGGCCTGTTGATTGGCCTATTGTTAGGCCCAATAATTGGCCTGTTGTTAGGGCCGTTAATTGGCCTGTTGATCAGCCTGTTGACTCTGAACATACGCATATACACAATATACACTAGTATTGCTCAATGTACAGTTGTACAGTAATAAGTTATGAAATAAAACTATGAAATGTGCTATTGTACACATTCCGTATGTGCAGTTAGTCTGAGGTAGATAATAAATGAGATGCAGGTAAACAGGGATAGAATACTGATATAGAAATCTTCCAGATTATACAAGGTATGGACAGAAGATGTAAAAGTCAATCTATATGTGCAAGTACAGATTAGCTAGATTGAAGTTGCAGAGGATCAGTGTGAGTCTGATGAGATGTGGATGAGGTGGTGACTGTCCATGGAGATGATAACTCAGAGGTGTAGTGACAGGCCTATAGACCGATACACCAGCACTACTGGCTGTTCAGTATCCTGATGGCCCGGGGGAATAAACTGTCTTGGAACCGGCTGGTTCTGGACTTTAAGCTTCTGTACCTCCTCCCGCTCGGCAGCTGTGAGAACAGACAGTGGCTTAGGTGGGTGGAGTCTTTTAGAATCCTCCTGGTCTTCCTCAGGCAGCAACTGGTGTATAAATCCAAAAGGTTTGGAAGCTGGACCCCGGTGATGTGTTGGGCTGTCCGCACCACCCTCTGCAGAGCCTATAGGTTGGCAGGAGCAGAATGGAAAGATGATCTGATTTGCCAAACGGAGGTCGATGGTGGGCTTTGTAAGCCTCATGGAAGGGGGAGTAGCAATGGTCCAGCGTTTGTGATCTTCACATGCTGCATGAGATGTGTTGGAAGTACTTTGGAGTGACTTCCCTAAAGTTCACTTTGTTGTAGTCCCCAACAACGGTGGCGGCCTATCGGGCACGAAGTCTGCATGAGATGAACCAAGCATTGTTGATTGTAAGACATATACCTCCCCCTTTATTCTTCCTGGAGAGGACCTTTTTTCTGTCCACGTTGTGCACAGAGAAGCCCTTGGGCTCAATGGCGTTGTTGGGAATCTCCTTAATCAGGCATTTTAGGAGGACTGGGTGCTATTAAACTGGCATCATGGGCCAAAATGGATGTTTTAGTGTGTCAACAGCAGGGCAATAAAGATCTATTCTCTTCTTTCTGCCTCCACTCAGTTTCCTTAAAGAGTAACTTTGAGTAAGCTTAAAAAGTAACAATTCCTTCCTAGTTTCAGACTGACATAGCTATCTAACACAGATTCTTTGTAAGTTAACTGTTTGCACACAGAGGAATTAGACCGCCACATTTAACCCATCCGTGCAGTGAAACACCCGCATACATGCAGACTAGTGAACAGACACACCAGGGGGCACAGTGCGCACACTTGCCTGGAGCGGTGGGCAGCCCTATCCACAGCGCCCAGGGAGCAATTGGAGCTTAGGTGCCTTGCTCAAGGGCACTTCAGTCACGTACTGTCAGCCAAGGGGATCGAACCAGCAACCTTCTGGTCACAGACTGGCTTCCTAACCTCCAGCCTACAACTGCCCCTGGGAAAGTGATCATACCCCATAATGTATGCTAACACAACACTGAAACTCCCATGGAGTTCCAGCTAACAGAAACTAGTGTTTTCATAGTAATAGCAAAAAAAGGCCATTCGTCATGTGATTTGCAATAACAGCTTTGTTAACATTCGGTAGCAGAGTGACATAATCTCAGCTATATGACGTTTGCTAAAACAACTGTGATTATTTCTCACATTTCAAACTTTTGTTTTTGTTGAACTGAAGCCAAACTGCTTCCCTTGCGTGTCAGTAAAACTTAAGCAATATTAATGGCCCAATATTGTTTTTAAGCTTCATTTGATAAATATAGGGCAGTGTAATCCGATATCGTCAATAATGGAGAAGTATCCCAATGGCAATGTGTGAAATGTGATAATCGCTGTTTTGGTAAAAGAACTAAGAGAATTAGGAGGACTAATTTACCATAAATTACATAAGTTAATGGAAAGAATAATGCAAAACACAGAGGTCAGTACCATTCATTCAGTTCATACTTGTGTAGTTATATCTGTAAACAACTTATATAGTATACAATAACAAATAAATGCATTTTTGCCCGTTACAGAAATATATTTGATAAATACATTTGGAATATATATATATATATATATATATATATATATATATATATATATATATATATATATATATATATATATATATATATACACTGCTCAAAAAATAAAGAGAACACTTAAACAACACAATATAACTCCAAGTAAATCAAACTTCTGTGAAATCAAACTGTCCACTTAGGAAGCCACACAAGTGGCTCAAGTAGTGCAGCTCATCCAGGATGGCACATCAATGTGAGCTGTGGCAAGAAGGTTTGCTGTGTCTGTCAGCGTAGTGTCCAGAGGCTGGAGGCGCTACCAGGAGACAGGCCAGTACACCAGGAGATGTGGAGGAGGCCGTAGGAGGGCAACAACCCAGCAGCAGGACCGCTACCTCCGCCTTTGTGCAAGGAGGAACAGGAGAAGCACTGCCAGAGCCCTGCAAAATGACCTCCAGCAGGCCACAAATGTACATGTGTCTGCACAAACGATTAGAAACCGACTCCATGAGGATGGTATGAGGGCCCGACGTCCACAGATGGGGGTTGTGCTCACAGCCCAACACCATGCAGGACGCTTGGCATTTGCCAGAGAACACCAGGATTGGCAAATTCACCACTGGTGCCCTGTGCTCTTCACAGATGAAATCAGGTTTCCACTGAGCACATGTGACAGACGTGACAGAGTCTGGAGATGCCGTGGAGAGCGATCTGCTGCCTGCAACATCCTTCAGCATGACCGGTTTGGCAGTGGGTCAGTAATGGTGTGGGGTGGCATTTCTTTGGAGCGCCGCACAGCCCTCCATGTGCTCGCCAGAGGTAGCCTGACTGCCATTCGGTACCGAGATGAGATCCTCAGACCCCTTGTGAGACCATATGCTGATGCAGTTGGCCCTGGGTTCCTCCTAATGCAGGACAATGCTAGACCTCATGTGGCTGGAGTGTGTCAGCAGTTCCTGCAAGATGAAGGCATTGAAGCTATGGACTGGCCCGCCCGTTCCCCAGACCTGAATCCAATTGAGCACATCTGGGACATCATGTCTTGCTCCATCCACCAACGCCACGTTGCACCACAGACTGTCCAGGAGTTGGCGGATGCTTTAGTCCAAGTCTGGGAGGAGATCCCTCAGGAGAACATCCGCCACCTCATCAGGAGCATGGCCAGGCGTAGGGAGGTCATACAGGCACGTGGAGGCCACACACAATACTGAGCCTCATTTTGACTTGTTTTAAGGACATTACATTAAAGTTGGATCAGCCTGTCGTGTGTTTTTCCACTTTAATTTTGTGTGTGACTCCAAATCCAGGCCTCCATTGGTTAATAAATTGGATTTCCATTGATGATTTTTGTGTGATTTTGTTGTCAGCATATTCAACTTTGTACAGAACAAAGTATTCAATGAGAACATTTCATTCATTCAGATCTAGGATGTGTTATTTGAGTGTTCCCTTTATTTTTTTGATATATATATATGTGTGTGTCAACAATCTGTTGCTCAGCTATTTTACATAAAGTTCACCTATAACCACTGTAACAGTCCACTCCACAACAAAGGTTAGATATGAAGTGTAGATTTATTGAACATGAGTCAGAGTTGTTAATCTTTTCACACAGGTTTAAATCATAAACCCATCACAGAAACAGTCCAAAGCCATGAACCCATGATACACAATCATTAACAGAAGGCAAAAGGTCATAACCAGAGAAGACACACTAGACAAACAAGGCTCGAACAAACAATTCGAAGCACGTTTCCAAACAAGACTTTCCAAAGAACACATGCTTACAGCCATCTTAAACACTCAACAAAATGGCATCTGATTACGTGCTGGTGCCACGCAGAGGCTCAGTACTCAGGTGAGAGAGACCACTGCTGGCACGGAGGGGAACTGGTGGCAGCGGATCATCAACCGCAAGGTTTCAGCACCCTCAACGTATTCACCTTACACGCCTTCCCGCAGCCCTACAGTGGGATACGGGGGGCGCTAAAAAGCTGACAAATTTCAAGAAAGACTGCAATTATTTATTTCTACAAAGCAATATATTTCAGTCTTTAGTCAAATGGTTTTAGGGCTTCATTACTCTTTAATGGAATATTTCAGTGAAGCTGTGTGCACACTGTTGTCTATAAAAATGAACAAAAGTACAATTTTAAAGCAATAAGCCACAAGAGGGCGTGGGTTACAGCGATTTTATCATGGAGAAGGGTGTTCTTCTGCCTAAAACTCCCTTCACCATGATAATTTAAAAAATACTTTACTTAGAAGTACTTTTTGGTCACCAACCTACCACCACAAGTCTTCAGCCAGTCTGCTCCCTGCTTCCTACATTGCGCACTACGCAGGAATTTAAATACTGACTCCTGCAGCCCAACAACACAAAATATCTCGAAAAAAATGATCATTTGGGATTCATCCACATTCATACTCAACAAGCAGTATTTAACAGCAGAAGCTAGAATTTCTAAACTTAATGTTACACAGCACACTTTTTAGCTAGCTAGGGAGTACAGAGCCAATAGGGATTCGGCCAGGGTTTGATGCTTCTGACTGAAACACAGACATTTGAAGCGTTTTTCAGTGAATCATATCATGAGTAATTCAAGCCTCCAGTTTAAAGAAAAACGGGTCCCACTTTATATTAAGTGTCTCTAACAACTGTATAGTTACATGTGAACAATGTATGCAATGACAATGTAACTACTAATGCATTAGTTACTGTTACAGATGGATTACATAAGTACACCATATGTAATTACATGTGTATCAACATGTGTTTTTGCCCTATATAATTACATAAGTGTATCTTACTAGTTGTAACAATCTATTCTCTCTCATGTAATTACACAAGGGTAATAACACAAATGTAATTGCATTTGTAATCACACTGGAACAGCAGTTTTATTATTTATAGTTTATTTTTCCCCCCAGCAGTAAAAGGAAGCATCCAATAACGTACATTAAGGCATTACTCTAACATTTAGCTAGGATTTATGTTGCTAGTGCCATGACACTGTAAAGAGTTTCAACTTTAAACCATTCTGTATGTATTTATGTTGCATTTCCCCCCCAAAGCAACCTATGTATTATAACTGCATTAGTACACAAAACCTACATGATAACGACACAGGAACTGTCCACTTATCCACTATTAAAGCTCCTGAGTAGAAAATACACTTTTGTAATTTCATGAGGCAAAACTGAAGTTGAGAACATGTGTAATTACACAGGCTGTGCTTCAGTAATCCATCTATGACATTAACCAAATCATCAGTAGTTACCGTGTTGTTGCATATGTTGTTCATGTGTAACTACACATTTATTAGAGACACTTAATATAACGTGGGACCGAAAAACGGGTTCTCACTTCATCAATTTACTCGTTGCAGTTGTTCAGGTGTTGTGAGGTGGTCACAGCTGTGGAATATTGTGGATTTTACAACGGCTTTAAACATGGCTCAGCCAATCAGGACCTATCTGTTTTATAACAATGTTTATTTTGTCAGTTTACTTTGTCCATTTTATGTCCAGGTAACAGTGTGTTGTACACCAAGTCAGATACCACATAAGCAAGTCTATCTGAGATTAATGAACAACTCAGCAAGACTTGAGGCAAGTGTGCATGCAGTTAGCACAGTGACATGCAGTGGCTACCGGCTTTCATTACTTGTTAGCTACATTTGCCTCGTCACTTCAGTGTAAAAGTAAAACAGCAAACTTCTGACACCAAACATTTGATTAGCTATTATTTTTCAAACTTTGAAACTGTCACTTTAAAACCACTGTATCATATATACCAGTCTGACCGTTAAACTGCCTACTACACAGCCCGGCCTGGAGCAGCCAGTTCTGATACAGCAGCAGCTCAGCGGGGTGTGACAGAGTCTCCAGCATGACCGCTCAGTCAGTGGCAGTCCAGCTCTCTCTCTCTCTCTCTGTGATGCCTGTGAAAGATGACATCAGCCTGCTAAAGAATAAAGCCCCCGTCAATGCCCTGTCCCATCACGACCACAGGACACAGCAGGTCTTCTGTCAGTCAAGCCTGTGGGGAATTATGGAGAACGACTTGACATTTTAGTTTCTAGACAAAATCCACACGGACACACACACACACACACACACACACACACACACACACACACACACATGCAGGCTAGCAGGCCCACATGCTGCGGCTTTAGTTATGCACTGTACTGGTCAATGGTTTCAAAGAACTTGCCTTATGTATAGTTTAGGTATTGTATAGGTGCTTATTCTCTAATTATGTCTACATTATGTCTGAAATATTACATGCTGAAAATATTTTTAAATGTTTTATCCCATTTTTCATCTTTTATAACACTAAGTTATGAAATTTTAATGTACATATGTATAATTTTAAATCTGTCGTAATAAAACCTTCAGATATCTAAAATAGTAATTTGGTAAGAAAAGGAAAAAATGTTCTTTTTAATGTTCTTCTAGTTGAACCATTTCTATTGAAATATTCATCCGGAAATGTTTATATAATGTAAAGTGCAGCTGGCTTTTTCAAATACTGTAAAATATATAATAGTTTGATATATAACAAGTGATGTACTATAATATTTATTTACAGTAATTCTGCATCAAAACTGCCTCATTGGATCTACAACATGGCATTGCGGATATTACCTTAATATTAAAAAATATACATATATTAATAAATGGAAACTTAATTCATGGTGCTATACAGCTTTCTCAGTCAGTTTTAAACATACAGTTTATCACCTCAGATTTCTTCATTTATCTAGTTTCTGACAAATCCCTTAAAATTTCTGTTAAATTCTTGTTTCCATAAATTTCTACAAATTCTACAAATTTATTCTACAAATTTCCAAAGGTCTTACATTTTCTAATAATGTCCAATAAATTGCAAAAAAAATCTTAACATCTTAACTGTACCATAAATAAAAATAAAATCACATTTTCAATTTTTTTCAAAAAAACGTTCCTTAAAATTTCTAACAAATTTCTTAAAATGCCTGACAAATTCCTAAAACATTCTTAATTTTTTTAATTTAAAATGAAATTTAAACTAGTTTAAATTTCCTACAAATTTCATATAATTGCCTAAAATATTTTACATTTTCCAGCAAATTTTCTTGCAAATTCTTTCAACTTTCTTAATGTCTTAAGATTTCTACAACGTATTTGGAAACTATGAAGTTGTAGAGAGACAGAATCACATTCGAATAATTTCGTACATTTGTCCACAACAAAATTGAGACAAAAAACTCTGGTTAGCTCTGCCCCAAACACTACATTTATATTACTGAAATACAGACTGTGAGCTTCTGCTGTTAATGTGAGTTTAAGAAGTGTTTCAGCTGAAAACTGAAACTCATTTCACAGTTCAGTAACACTGCATGTCTGGCTGAAAGACTGAGGTGGTTAGTCAAACAGGTGTAGGACCCCAGCTGTTCACATTCACGCAAACAGCTCCACTCTGACTCTGAGCAGTCGTCATTGTCTGAACATTACCGAAGCTCGCCGGGCCAAATTACAAATTTTAATGCAAAAGGGAACATTTTCAGCCAGATGAATATTTCATGTTTATCAAAGTGGTAAATATTTTATGGTATGCTTTATACATGAGGACAAAATTAGCTTGGGCTGAGAAGCAATTTTGCTTTCATTAATTTCAGCAAGAGTACAGCCCCTGATTACTGGCAAGGAGAACGAGAGAGAGACAGAGAGAGAAAGTTGTTTGAAGATGGCTAAGGGGAAGGAACAAAGACGTTTCAAAGAGAAGCAGAGAGCAGATTATAAAGGATGGGGAAAAAGGGGCGCGTGAGAGAGAGGAGAGAGAGAGAGAGAGAGAGAGAGAGAGAGAGATGAGAGAGAGAGAGAGAGAGGAGAGAGAGAGAGAGCTAGAGAGAGAGAGAGAGAGAGAGAGCTAGAGAGAGAGAGAGAGAGAGAGGAGAGAGAGAGAGAGAGGAGAGAGAGAGAGCTAGAGAGAGAGAGAGAGAGAGAGAGAGCTAGAGAGAGAGAGAGAGAGAGAGAGCGAGCTAGAGAGAGAGAGAGAGAGAGAGCGAGCTAGAGAGAGAGAGAGAGAGAGAGAGAGAGCGAGCTAGAGAGAGAGAGAGATAGAGAGAGTGAGCTAGAGAGAGAGAGAGCTAGAGAGAGCTAGAGAGAGAGAGCGAGCTAGAGAGAGAGAGAGAGAGAGAGAGCGAGCTAGAGAGAGAGAGAGCTAGAGAGCGAGCTAGAGAGAGAGAGCTAGAGAGAGAGAGAGAGAGAGAGAGCGAGCTAGAGAGAGAGAGAGAGAGAGAGCGAGCTAGAGAGAGAGAGCTAGAGAGAGAGAGAGAGAGCGAGCTAGAGAGAGAGAGAGAGAGAGAGAGAGAGAGACAGAGAGAAAGAGAGAGAGAGAGCGAGCTAGAGAGAGAGAGAGAGAGCGAGCTAGAGAGAGAGAGAGAGAGAGAGAGAGAGCTAGAGAGAGAGAGAGAGAGCGAGCTAGAGAGAGAGAGAGCTAGAGAGAGAGAGAGCGAGAGAGAGAGAGAGAGAGAGAGAGAGAGAGAGAGAGAGAGAGAGAGAGACAGAGAGAGAGAGCACACCACTGTGACAGCACACTCCACACACTAAGAAAAGAGACAGAAATGAGCTGACAGAAGAATACAGCATGAAAGCGATGTGGAAATGGAGGTGAGTGGCACAGGCTGATGCCATTCAGAGAAAGACAGAGAGAGAGCGGCCCATTAGCTGGAGCGCTGGAGGAGCATTCAGGAAAGTTTCTCGCTGGCATTGCATTTATATGCACTCTATTCAATGCAGGAAAAACATTTTCTCTTTTCTGCAGTCTGTCTCTGTGAGATTCATCTATATCCGTCATTACGCTTGCTGTTGGAGACCGCAGAAACCACCAACTGCACAACTCCTCTCCTAATCTGTCGTTTCACTGCTACCTCAACCTAGCACGCTTCGAATTGAACACCACAGCAAAAAGTGGAAGAGGGCAGATGGCGATTTTAAATGTTCTTGAGGTATGTATTTACGTAAAGCTTGCTTTTATAGTCTAAACAAAAATGAAGCTTTTTGTTTTTTCATTCAAAGTTTATCTGAGTTGAATAAAACCAGTTAACTTGCTTGTTTGAAGTGAGTACTTTTGAACAGGCAGTGTAATCTAAAGCTCCCACTGTTCAGAATCCTTATTCTAGGGCTTCAGTCACGTGTTTTTTCTGTTGTGGCCGCCATATTTGCATTACATTTACATTTATGGCATTTGGCTGACGCTCTTATCCAGAGGGACTTACAATTTGATTGTTTTACACAGGTAGGCCAAGGTGGTGTTAGGAGTCTTGCCCAAGGACCCTTATTGGTATAGTGTAGGGTGCTTGCCCTGGTCAGGGATTGAACCCCAGTCTACAGTGTAGAAGGCAAAGGTGTTAACCACTACACTAACCAACCACCCATTTGGTTTCGCTGCTCTGCTTGAACATAACTAGCTGAAAGATGGCTAAAATTACTCCTTACTTTGGAAGAGAAAAACGTTACCTCCATAAAATAGGCTGCGATCCTCATACGGTTTCCCCCTGAACTCCTGGTCCTACTTAAATTGGTGGAAAGCTACCAAATTCCCTGACATTTATATTTATCTCTTACACAGCCCCTCTCCATAATCCGGCTAGTCTCTCAAAGCATTTAAACACACAGAAGCCCATTGGCTCTTCAGGGTGGGTAAAGGATCCCATACTACTGCATAAAGAGGAGAAAAACCTCTGTCATCATAGGACGGTGAGGGCACATCAGCTAATTAACACAGATGTGAAGAGCGCTAGCCTTTAGATAACTTTGGCTAAGGTTAACAGCCGAGAGATAAACAGTTGTCCCGCTAACGGAGCTGCAAACAGCCGGCATAACTTCACTTCTTAGATTTCAATTTCTTTTGAATTTCTTTTCATGTTCTGTTATTTGAACAAACTCACAAATATACATATACATCCTGCATCCATTAACAGTTTATGTATCAGCATTGGCAGATACACGCATGAAAAATGCCACAATGCCACGATTCTGGCATCAGTGCATCCCAAATCTAAACACCAAATGAACCCAGCAATGCAATACTACACACAAATCAATCCCAAATCACTTGAATGCCAAATATGTTTCCGACTGGACCAACCTCAATTTAGTGGCTTCTAGCCTAAGGCCACATATCATCGCTGTCTGGACAAAACAAATCAGCTGACCTTTACATTGCAAATAAATTGAATGATTCAAACAGACTCTTCTTACAATCCCATTTTATTGACTTACATTAACAGTTAACCCCTTAAAATCTCCGCTTATTACATACTAAGGCTTATTATTCAGTAACTAGAGGGACTGCAATGCAAAGCAGGTTTTTTGGTTATAGAGGTGTGTAATAAAACTTTGGGCCCCGCGGTGGATACTGGACATTTAGAAGTTAGGAGTCCTCCTGCAGACATGCCATATTGGAGGTACAAGGTTTTGTTTCTGACTGCACCGATATATATTACCAAACAAGGCTTCTTCACATTAGAGCTGAGCAATATGATAATATGTACAGTTATTGTGATAAATTATACTATATTATGGTGCAGTTTGTGTTCCAGGGCATATTGTGGATATCATCAGCTCTTAAACACTACTTCCCAGCTGCATGTTTGCTTGAAAAGCGCATAATTAGTCCTGTTTAATTGGATTTAGTGCAGCACAGTGCATGAAATATTGAATACAAATAACTGTATTAATAGTTTTTGATGGTAATTAAGTTGTGGCGCTACTTTGTCAGTTCTAACATCTATCAGATGTCAGAAAAAATTAATGTTGTGACATATCGTGTATTGTGTAAAAACTTCCCGGAGTATTGCAATATTACATTTTTGCCATATCATCCACCTCTACTTCATTACTACATTAGCTGTTTAGGTATCATTGTGCTCAGGACAAGCCCTTTATCTTCATTGTTGTCCTTTTTTACATCATTTGCAAACACCAGCTGCCGTTTACATGTGTCACTTCATGATGAATGGACCAACAGAACAGTCCAAAATTGCTGTAAAAAACATTTTAAATTGATTTCCATAAAGGTTGACAATATTTTTCCACTTTCTGTAAACCGAATGTCCGTATTAGATACAAGGCTTTGTTCCACAATCCAAAACACTTGACAACTAGGCCCATGGATGTAGGAAGCCGTGATTAGCCTGACCTGGTGAGATGGGGGCTGGATCTGACCTGTGTAGACCCCCAAGTTTGTAGCATAACTGCCATACACAGAAAAGCAAAGCAATAATTCGCCTAATTGTGATGGTTTTTCATACAGTGTAGAGCAGCTTTTACAGCTGCTCTCATTTCATTATATAAGGGACTCTGTCCAACCAGGAAAATGAATCATTAAAATGAATAGGCCATAAAATTTCATCAGCGTAACTGGGAGCTAATGAATTTTCTCATCAAGTTTAAAGTCAGTACACGGTATGCTGTGAAAAAGGATTCAATGTTTCAACAAAAGGGTGGTAATCCTTAAATTTAGATTCTATTGAGCTTTACGTAAGTAACAGTATAATATACTAAAGTTAAATAATAATAGAACATAATAGAATATATGTCCTCTCTCCCTTCCTCCCTCTCTCTCCCTCCCTCTGATTATATATATATATATATATTTGTTTTCATAGACTGTTTTCCTTCAATTAAGTTTTAATTCAGTTTGACTTTATGCTAATTAACCATAAAACATTTTTACCAAGGATGCTAATAATTATAGAGTTGACAGAAAAAAAGAATAAAATGTAGATATTTTATAACAGTAGCCCACTGTCACCTACACGTTCTACTCTCCTCAAGTACGATACGTACATCATCAAACATCAGTTTGAAATATCAGTCAAATCTAACTGTCTGTCCACTCCTTTTATTGTATTCTTAAATAAATATCTGCTAATACAGGTATGATTCTGATATAAAGAAAAAGTGTAAAATCTCAGCACTATTCATTAAATAAAGGTCTTTATTATAATGTGGCTACTGAGAAAAAAAATCTCTCAACTTGTTCTGACTTGTGCCTTCATCAGGGAGGGTGAATCTGAGACTGATATGTTTGTGCATCCCTGCTCAAATACCAACATCATAGATTAAAATGTGTGTACGTTTTCAACACACACACACACACACACACACACACACACACACACACACACACACAGTAAATGAATTCAATCATAACATGCTGAGAACTCTGTCACAGTTAACAGGTGGCTCACGCAGAAGGACGGAGAGATGAGCCATCTATAGTACACACACACACACACACACACACACACACACACACCCCAACCGCAGCCCACACACAGACTTATTAATATTCAATCACAATTCGCACAAACATGCAAAAAACTGAAAGTAATGCTGTTTGGCTTTTTGATAAACTGTTTTGTCTGGTCTGGCTGTGTCAATGGCCGTCAGTGAGGAATCCAGCATTTCAGGAAAAACAAAGGGGACCTGAAATGGGCTGAGGTTGGAGAACAGAGCGGTCTGCATTTTCAGGCCCATTTCAGTTAAACCTTTGAATTTGCAGTTAACACCAGCCATAAAAGCACATTGTAATTTTACTACTATTTCCCTTTCATAGCTCATGAGAGCTCATTGCCACTCTGTATCATCTCAGGAGCTTCTAGGGGACAATTTCTGAATTCCTTGGATTTGCATGTAAAGAAGGAAAAGCAGCACAGATGCATACTGGATGTGTAATAGATACACATTTAAGAAGCGGAATGTGAATAAGCCTTAAAGCCGATTTATACTTCTGAGTCTGGTAGTGTCTACCAACATACTTGAATGTGCGTAGCACTAATGCGTACGCTAGAAGGTACAGAAAACAATGTGGAAAGTCTAGCGCTTTTCCCATAGGCTGATGAAAGCTCGTTGACTCGTACCATATCAGGGTAAAAAGTAAACAGAAGTAAAATGGAAATGACGCATGTGTTGACGTGCTTCTCAATCAGGAAAAGCACCATTTAATATCATCCGGTTACGCTGGGAATGCATTTAGTGAAAGGTGTAAATGTAATGAAACTATATTCATAAACATTCCAGACACAAAACACATGTTAATGCCGGGAGTAAATAGGCTCGTAGTTGAAATTTTGGGGGTGGGCACATTATGGCCTCTACAAGCCTCTGCAAGCTACATTCACCCCTATTTCCCCTCTTTGCATCTCAATATAGACACTTCTATGAGCATCTTGGTAGAAAGTATGAATTAGCATTTACATTATTTCATTCCTTTCTCACATTATGAAATCTTGGTCTAAAACTGCTCATAAAAAAGCTTTCAAAACCCACCAATTCTAACTCACTTCTAACTTTTTAACCTGTGATTTTTGTCTGCATCCACATTATTACAGCCTACATGAACTACAAACTGTATATCTGCCTTAATACAGCTAGTTCAATAAGAGTCTGACCACTTCCTATTCTTCCCATTATGCCAAAAACATGACTGTAAAATGCTAGATGGTGTTCACAAAGTTCACAATGAATAAGGAAGAACAGAAACAGATAAAAATGACAATGAAGTATTTCCCTGATAGAGGATGGTGGGTCACTGTTGACCCACTGATGGCAAAGCAGGCAGTCCACTGGCATTTTGCTCAGCAATTGCTGGGCGGCCCACTGGTGTTTAAGCAGAGTATTAGACAAGATTCCATATATCCTCGCTCATTTTCCATTCACAGTCCAATTTACTTATTTTTCCCTTCTTTACTTATACTTTAAATTAGATTAGTCAATCATTTTAATCCAGCACAGTGTCAGCAACATTTCCTATAAAATAATTGTATATTAGGCATAGTCATGATTTTTTCCTCAGTTGTTTGTAATATTTGTCTTGGTTTATTTTCCAAAATAAAAGGTTCTGTGCATTTAAAATCTGTTAGAAGAGATTAAAAACTAGTTTGTATGCAGGACAGTAATCTGGGTGGTCCTAAGGTGGACCAGCAGTGGCAAAGTTAGCAAGGTGCCAGCGGCCTGATATATGCCAGCTATGCAGGTTTGTTAAGTCTTTCATACAGTTTTTTTTGCAATAATTCTGGAAAAAGATGGATTATATAAAATATTCCATAAAAACTTAGCAGTGTTTTTTTTCCATTTTTCTATAGCAAACAGGCTTTAGACAGTAGGACAGCAGCATTATGGCTACTGAAGGCCCTTTTCACATTTCTGGGTTCTCACTTCCGTCAGTTTCTGTTAGTGGATTCTGTCAATTTCATTTCCGGTCAAACCAAAACAAACCACAGAGTCCAGCTTTATGGTATTTTCTGTGTTCCTCAAAGCCACAACTTCAAACAAAACGGCCGTACCTGGGATCGCACACATTTCTGGTGAAGCACATGTTAAGATCAAAACGGATCCAGCCAATCCAAAGCATAGAGGGTCCTATTTCTAGAGTAAATGTCAGCGTTCATGTCTGCAGCCGTCACTTTTGTTTATAAGACTCCTTTGGGTTGATTCATGCTGAGATGTGGTGCTTATACTCTGCCATTTCCTTTGCAATAACTTTCAAGATTCAAGAATCTGTTTATCTAAGAGCCTCCCCACGACCTGGAACAGATGCTGGAACAGAGCCAGGATAAGGAGGAGAATGTCAATGAGGAAGTGAACGTATCTTTAGCTTCTCATTCAAATTTCCTTTCCATCTTAAACAATGCAGCGTTCACCTTAAATGTCTTGCAGGTGCCAGAACGTAACTGCAGCCCCATTTAAAGCGGAACAGAACATTTGAATAAGAAGCTGATGGCAACTTTAGCAGAGCTTCAAAATCTAGCAGTTTACTTATATTGCAAAAGCAGCCTGATGTAACAAAGTGACACTCGAAAATCAAGGTGTAGGGGTAAAAATAAGAAATGGGATTGGGCCTAAACCTATAATAAGGAGAGGAGCACCGCCAAAAGTAACCAGTTAGAAATCCATGAACAACCGCCAGTGTCCTGCTGTTGTAGCTGCAGTATCCCCTCATCTGCTGAGGAAAAGAAGAACAGTACATGGGATCAAACACCCACTAATATCTATGGTGCTAAAAACACTGAAACGTATAAAGTGATGAGTGTACAGGCTCAATATCTATAGACTTCTAAGGGTTAAGCGTGCATCTGCTCTAACCCAGGCTTGCTCTCATCTCTCCCTCTGGCCCACTTTACGGCCCTTGCCCGACCCATAAGCACACGGCTTTATGAGCAGAGCTTTGCTGTGATAATTATCGTTTGAGAGAGAGAGCGATCTCATCTCCAGACACACTCTGTCATTCAATTACAGCAAACACACAGCAGGCGCCCAGAGGCCAGGCTTTAATGGATGATCCTGTGGCCAAATTAAAGCATCATTCATTGCCTCCCTCTTCCTACACTCCTCTCTCTACCTCTTTTTCCCTTGCACTCTCTCCCTTTGTCCCTACTTCTCTCTCTGCCACAGTAAATATACCTTTCATTCACTTTCTTTCAGTTCTATTCACATCTAAGGGGACTGATATAAAAAAATTGAGACAGATGTTGATACTGATATTTAGGAGCCAAATATTTTAATTTGATATGTTGTGTGTAGAGTCTTGTTTTACAAGACAAAAATATTTCTGCTAACTAAATGTTACTAAATGTTAACTAAAGAAAATAATAAATCTGTTGGATACAACAACAGAACAACTGCTTGTTGGGAACTTCATGAACAGGGCTTTCATGAGAAGCTGCAACAAGCCTAGGATCACAATGCACAATGTCAAGCATTGGCTGGAGTGGTGTAAAGCACTTGACCACTCATGAAAACATCCTCTGGAGCGCTAAATCACTCTTCAGAATCTGGCAGTCTGAAGCATGAATCTGGGTTTGGAAGAATGCAACCTGCCAGAAAGTATAGAGCCTACAGCAACGTTTGGTGGAGGAGGGATAATAGTCAACGGCTGCATTTCAGTATTTGGGCTTGGCTCCTTAGTTCCAGTGAAGGATAATGTTAATGCTACAGCTTACAAATACTTTTTTGAACAGTTATATGGCTTAGAACTTCCCAAACAGTTTGGGGAAGGTCGTTCCCTGTTCTAGCATGAGTGCACTCCTGTGCACAAAGCAAGGTCCATAAAGACATGGTTAGAAAAGTCTGGTGTAGAGAAAGTCCAGTGGACTGCACCTCAAAGTCCAGTGGCCTGCACCTCAACCTCTTCGAATACCTTTGGGATGAACTGGACTTGGATTGGTCTTGGGATGAACTGCCCATGGACTTGAAACAGGATGTCCAGCAGGCTCATATAGGTGTGATGATCAGATATCCACATACTTTTAGCTGTTAAACGTAGCTCAGGTGCACTGCTTTGCACAAGTATTTTTGGTTTTCTGTACTAAACCATCTGTGAAGAATCAAAGTAGAGCATTAGATGTTTTGATATGCAAAAAAACAAATTCAAGTCTTGACTTCAAACTTCAGTCACATAGAATCTAAAAATGTGCATCATTACAAACTCTTTTTTTATTTTTTTAGGCACTTCTCTCCCTGCAATTCCTTTCCTCCGCTGTCCACAGCGTTTCCTCTCTGCCTCCTCTCATTAAAGTGTCATCCTCCTTACCAAAGCACACTCTCCTGTCCTCATCCCTCACCATTCACCACACTAATGCCTGCAGATGGGTTTCTACCCCAATATAATGCATCCCTTCTTTTACCTACTCACATCTCCCCCCATGCTCCCACCTCCACAGCAAACTCTCTCTCTCTTTCTCTCTCTCCTTATTCCTATTCTCCATCTGATGCATATTTCAACGGGCCTTCCTCTCAGGAGTAAGAAGGGTGTTCAATAATTCACCACTGCTTGAGCCACGCTGGGCTAACAGGGCACTCCTCCTTGAACAAAAGCCGCCACTGCACTAACTTCATATTCAACCTCATAAAGTCACCATTACAAGTCACTGTGATGTTGACTGTGCAATGTTTTTGAGCCTGAGTACTCCTGCAGCACAGTGCTGTGCACAAAAGTGTCTGTCCCCTCCTGGTTCCCTCACTTTTTGTAAATTTGTAACACAATGTTTTCAGGTCATCATACAAAATGTATAAGACAAGGAGAACATGAGAAAACAAAAAATAGCTTTTTTTTAATGCACAAAAATTTTGCAACAAATGGCGGCACGGTGGCGTGGTGGGTAGCGCTGTCGCCTCACAACAAGGAGGGCCTGGGTTCGATTCCCCGGCCGGGCGACCAGGATCCTCTCTGTGTGGAGTTTGTGTGTTCTCCCCGTGTCTGCGTGGGTTTCCTCCAGGTTCTCCGGTTTCCTCCCACAGTCCAAAGACATTCAGTCAGGCCAATTGGACATGCTAAATTGCCCCTAGGTGTGAGTGACTGTCTGTGTCTGTCTGTCTGCCCTGCGATGGACTGGCGACCTGTCCAGGGTGTATCCTGCCTTCCGCCCGAAGAATGCTGGGATAGGCTCCAGCACCCCCCCCGCGACCCTGACGGAGAAGCGGCTTGGAAAATGGATGGATGGATATACCAACAATGTGAAAAATCTGTATTAGCAATGTGTCCCCCTAAACTTAATAACTGGTTCTGCCACCTTTAGCAGTAACAACTGCAACCAAATGCTTCCTATAACTGGAAATCAGTCAGTCATTCGCATCACTGTGGATCTAAATTTTGTGTCTTTTTGAGCCAGTTAGATGTTGACTTGCTCTTGTGTTTGAATCACCACCTTCTTGCATAACCTATCTGTGCTTGAGCTTGATATGACTGACTGATGACTGCACATTCTCCTGCTGAATTTTCTGGTAGAAAGCAGAATGCAGGCAAACATGTTTTCATGGCATTATGAAATGAACACTGTCATTTCACTGTCATGCCATTTCACTCTTACCAAAGGGATTCTTCTAGAGTTCTCTACTAAGGCAGTGTTTGCAGAACGATGACAACAAAAAAAAAATAAATGGTTAAATGGTCAAATGTTTTTTTCCTTGATGGAGAACCTGCTGCATATGCTTCTTTAAAGAACCTTTTGAAAAATTCTTCTACTCATTCCACTGTTCCACTATTGCTAATACTATTGTTTGTCTTGGTATTACATAGAAATCGCCATATTAAATCACATTATCATGTGTCATTACAATACTTAACATATCATAAATATTAAACATTACACTAGAGTCGTCTTGTGGCTCCAGCGTCACGACTGTATCATATTGCGGTGCCTGTAGACAGTCAACCCCTACGTTTCCTAAGTTTCCAGTTCACTATATTGTGCAGTTGAGGATCCTCTTGAACTCAGTGAGGGCCAGTTTAAAAGCCCAAATTAGGTGTGAGCCAAGACTAAAGACTTTTTTATTGCAATTTAGTCTGAGAAGAGACATACACGTAAATCCCACTGTTTATTCAAAATGTCTGTGCAGTTAAATCATTGAGATGTAAACAAAGTCCTTCAGATTGTTTTGATGTGAAATGCTCTGTTCTAGAGGATCTACCCAAGTCAGAACTGTTCACAGTGGTGGTGATAGGAACCAGACATCTAAAGAGTTTTATGCTTCTGAAAGCTGCACCACAGAAAGTAACTGCATAAAATAGTTATGGACAAGTTGCCTGATGTTGAGGTCAAGGCAAGGAATTATAAGGCAAAATAGTGCTTTGGAACATTTCCAGAATATTCTATCATCAACATTACATATTAAACTCAGGAGACACATATAGGTTCACTGGTTGTTTTGGATGGTAAATAAAATGGCTATATTTGTGTTGTCATTTCTGGTTCTTAATAGCACCATTACTAAGAAATCTTAAGTTGGATTAGCTTTCCATGGGGAGGTGAGGTAACGCTTGTTGACCACTTCAATAAGAAATCTTTGTATAAATGACACGGGAGTGGCATGACATGAGATAGAAGTGGCTACTCGATTTATGCACTGTTACAAGCGAGTTACAAACACATAAAACCATTTAAACTGGCTGTTATTCCGTTTTCCCTGACCACCTGTCGTGCTGTCTTAAGTGAACGCAGTGTGTGCCATTAGCTGGGGAATTCACAGCCAACGGTCAACTTCACTGCATAGAATCAAACTTTTTTCAGTAATTTTTACATGTTGAGTTGTACACGATGTAGAACAGTAACGTTACCTACCTGCTCGAGTTTCGGCACAGAGAGCAAAACGCTTTTTCGAGCCTCCATACTTGATATGATTGCAGTATTAAGGACATCTTGATTGATCCAGGATTAATATAACCTGAGCTTATTTCTAGCACTTGTAGAAATAGAAACTCATAGAACTCATAGGCAAAAGGCGCTGGAATCTTTACCGATGCAGTAGTGCACGGTGGGTAAAAATGACTGACGTGGCACATTTGGACTGGACTAAAATCAGAGAAATGCTGGTAAAAATTACATCACCCTACGTTCTCATGTAAACCTAATCTCTTCCAAATAAGGCTTTAATAAGCTTCTCCATAATGCATCATTTCTAATCAAACCACTCTGAATGAACACTCTTTGTATCTCAATGATTAAATTATGCTGGTGGAATTTAGTTTTAATGTATGTTTTGGACGCCTGCTGTAAGACGTTATTCAATACCAGCAATTCTAATGAGGAGCTGGTCATGAGAAGTACATAGTTTCTGCTTCATTTCTGTTTTCACCACTATGTAAAATTGTCTTTTGGATTCTGGCTCCTCTCAAAGTTTCTTTTTCATGGCATGCCAGGGAGCTGCTGCCTTCAGTTTACTTATTGCAGCCTGTAAAGTCGTTCACAAGTGACGTCTATTGTGAAAAGCACTATAAAACTGCACTGTTCTGGAACAGTGGAAATGTTAATATAGTTCCCGCAACACAAATGTCCCACTGTACATAAGGTTACTGTTTACATCAGCGTCCATGCACATCAATATAACTCACATGATACTGCCCCTGTGTTCCACAAATGTCACCATTTATCCTTCTGCTGCTAAAAGTCATCGCTCATTCAAAAGTGACTGAATGCCCTTATAAAAAAACACCCATATTCCATAGTTCAGTCTTTTCTCAATTAGCCCCATGTGATTTTCAATGGTTCTTTAAAGTTCAAACCCATTTTCAATGAATATCCTTTCCAAAGTAATTGAATATATTTTGTTTCATCCATGAATGGCTCGCTCTCTTCCCCCTAAGGCCGGATTCTCGGGTTTGGACAGAGCGCAGAAGTGGAGCGCTGCACATTTACACTCTGCTGAACCAACATTTCTGAGTATTAAATATTTCTCATGGATCTGCTTCTTTAATTTTCATCATCGGAAACGAGGCACATCGAACTCAGCCAACTTCTCTTGTGCTGATTCATCGCTCTGATAGGAATTATACTATTTTGGAAAGTAAATATGAAATCGACATTTACAGAAAGAGCAGGGACACAATCATTTTAAGTAAGCCTTTCATAGCTGTTACCAAAGCGTTCTCCAGCGTCCAACAGGACAAATCTGTCTAAGTCACATGAGACTGTAGTTTCTGTTTTAATGTAAGACTGAACCTCCCTCACTGTGACTCACAACTCTAATGGTTGACGCCACTCTGCCCCAGACAGATGATCCGTATGACAATGCGTATAGTGTATTACTGCATAAATACCCATATCACTGTGATGCATTGAAATATGGTAATAAGAATGAGTGATACAGGATGTACCCCAGACCATGCACAATGCAACGTATTCATCTCTCCTGTCAGGTTTTATTCCTTTCTTTTTATATCATTATTTTTGTATTTGGTCCTTAGTTAAGAAGTCATTTTTTGTCTTGAATATTTATACACAGTCTTACGGATTTGTAGAGGTGGGCGATGCAGCAAAATGTAATATCACAATACTACACAATGTTTTGCAATATTTATTTTTCCTGACATGAGGTAAAACAGTCCAAGTAGTGCCACATTTTAGATATATTATCAAAAACTATGAATCAAATTAGTTGTATTTGACATTTCCCACACACTATACTAAATCCAATTAGACAAGAGTAATTACGCTCTCTCTGTAGTCAAACATACAGCTGGGAAGTGATTTTTAAGTACTGACAATATCCACAATACTCTTAGAAAAGTACATAGTGGCATATTGTGATGTAATTTATCATGATAATGATAAATACTGTCATTCTGCCCAGCTCTACTTATTTGTCTGCTCTGATTTACATACACTGAACCTTTCCACAAAGCTAATGAGCAAAAATCCCTAATAAGTCATGTGTGGGAGCAAGTTACATTATTGAAGGATAGAAAAATTGCTCAGTGCGAAATCCGCACTCTGAAGTTGGTCGAGGCACAACTAATTTACTGAATCATTAACCGAATCGTAAGTGTAATGATGCTTATTCATGTATCACTTGGTAGGTTACATGCTTTACACCATCTCATTTCATCACCACTATATACTACAAATACACTGTTGCTGTCTATTGCATGTTTTGAATTGCAGTAATGAACATCCTGAACTGAGACTAATTATGAAAAGTAAATATTATTGTTTATACACTGTTAGAAATAAACGTACCATGCAGGTACGTGATTCATTCATCAAGATACAAACAATGTAAATGTACCCTCAAAGGTACAACACTGGTTTTAAGGTCCAATGGTGTACTTTACAGGAGTTTTTCCTAGTAGAAAAGTAGATATTTGTACCTTTTCATAGCCAAATGTTTTAAATCACAACATTAAAATAAAAAACCTGGAGACGACACGGGGTGTGTGGAGTCAGTTCAACTTAGAAAATATCATTTCAGTGTATTCTGGTACAGTTATGTTCCCTGACTAAAGGTACTGGGATGTACCCCTGAGGGTACCACCACAGTGACAAGAGGGGTACTGCCCCAGTGACAGTGTTGTACCTTTTTTTCTGACAGTGTAGGGTGTCCTTAAATCAACACTATGTAGGATTTGGGGATTTGGAGACCTCTCTGGTGGAAATATGTAACTGCAAGCAGCCTGTAGAAGAACATTTTGTAAAGTTGGTTGTGTTTCAGACTCCCACAAGCAGGTGAATCTGACTTCTGCAAGTGTGTTAAAAGAGTATTTTAAAAGATGTAAACATCGAGTCAGGCGTCCTTTTTGAGCCTGTGCTGCTTTAAGTATGCACAGTACGCAGAAAAGCAGATGGACTGCAGTTTGTAATTTTAGAACTATAAAATGCATCTATAAGATAAGAAGAGCTGATCAAATGGACAAAGAGCATAGAAACAAGGATGTGTGCTTAAAGAAGTGGCCGATTTGTGTAACATAATATAACATAACCTGCACTGACAACTAATTCCTTGCACATGTGACAAATAAAATTGATTCTGAAAGTTGTTTGTACATTAGAGCAACAACAGAAACTCTGATATTGCATATTTTTGTTAGAGCAGACACAGGAAATTCTGGCAGCAATGCCAATGTAGTGACTGGTGTTGGAGCGAAGGCTGAAACTAAACATGCTCTTTAGTGTGGGCAGAGAATGTGTGGTTCTGATGCGATTTTCCTCTCTTTTTCCGTCAGCGCAACCTGTGGGTGAGCTCCCACACCACGAATCGGTGAGCCGTTTAAAATACAGTATAAGTGGGTGGAATGTGTTTATTTATCCATTCAGATGTGGACCAGAAATTCAAGACGTCATCATTTTGAAATACTGTCATCATTTTAAAATATCATCATTTTTACATACCGTCATATACCGTATTACCATCATACTGCACAAGCCTAGTACCCCAAAAACCAGTTGTTGATTTTCTAGAAAACATGCTGATTCCTTGTAGTTGAAGTCCAAACATAGCCAGGCACTTACAACAAAGCCCGCACTTCAGAGCAGACACACTATTAGATTGAGAAATAATTACATGAGTTCAAAACACTTTAGAGGATAGCATAGTGGACAACACCCTCACCACAAAAACAGAACGGCCACTGCTCTACCAGTAATCCTTTCACTATGGCAACAGAGTGGATGACGTGACCGATGCTATTTAAACCAGTTCATCTCTGAGTCAAGCAATGTTATATTTTCAATGTAAACATATAAATGCAGCATTAGGCACTGAGAGGCATTACGTTAGCCTATCAAATCAGTGTCTGATGCTAACAGGTAGCAGCCACATGACGCATAGCAACTGTTCAGAGACATTACATCACTCTTTATAAAGCATGCTGGGGTATCTGCCATCTCTCTGGTGAGATCACCGCAAAAATTCCCCAAACACACACACACACACACACACACACCGGCATGCGCACACACACACACACACACTTCCATTAGCATTTACAGTTAGTATGTATAATTCACACGGCTGGCGTTCGACTCTCTTGCAGTTTCCCCAGATATAAGAGCACTGCTGAGACTGCATCTTAACCCTGCTCTCTCTCTCTGTCTCACTCTCTCTCTTTCTCCCAATCTGTCTCGCTCTCTCAATTTGCCTCTCTACCACTCCATCTCTCTGTCCCTCTCGCTCTCTCTCTCTCTCTGAATGTACCTGCCTCTTTATCTCTCTCTCAATGTATTCTCCCTCAGTCTCACTATTTCTCACACCCTTCTCTCTGTCTTTCTCTCTAACTCGCTCTTTCTGCCTGGCTGCCTCTCTCAGTGTTTCTTTCAGTCTCTCATTGTCTCTCCCTCATTCAGTATCTCTGTTCACTGTTCTCTCAGTCTGTCTCAGTCTCTCTCTCTTAATTTCTCAGTATCTCTCTCTCTCTCTCTTTAGTCTCCATAGATACTCAGTCAGTTCTGCCCGGCTGTGCCTCAGCCAATCACTCAGGGACTGGGGAGGAAGTAGGTCAGCGTGTGTTGCGCTGTGTTAGAATAAGGTAATGGCAGACAGCAGCAACAGAGCAGAGCAACATCAGGCCTGCGTTTTCACCAACATCCAGCCGTCAGCTCGCTCTCTGGAGACAGGACCCCAGAGCACTGTAAATAGTATTACACCACACAGAGCACAGAAAGAATGAATGTGTGAATATGCCACTGCATGTGCGTTTACGGTACTGCGCAAAAGTCAGAGAGCACTCTTCATTTATCTGCTTTCATTTTCAGGTCACAACAGCCACGGAGTATTTCGTTTTTCAGTAAAAAGGAAAAAAGGAAAAAAACATTTTTAGAAAAAGGGCAAAAAAACTTTTTTAATTGAAAATTACAAAGAAGCCTCGACAACTAAATCTATCTTTGCTATCAATAAATAAAAAAAAGAATCAACTTTTATTTTTCATTAACCATGTTTTACGCAGCCTGATAATCCATTAATAATCTGATCAGCTCAATCATAACAGAATATGTCACTGTATACACCTCAATCTTTTGGAATACAGTTTTCTCAGACATGAATCAAGAGTGGAGCTTGATTTTCTCTCAAAGATGAAAGTTTTAAGCGCTGTTTTAACAGTTCTGGTGTCTACCAGGTCCTGCAGGGTTGTTAGGAGTTCAATTTTCGCCGTATCGTTTAATCATTTGTTTTTTTTTCCTCCTTTTCCTTCGCCTTTCTAATGTCTAATGTCCTCAGAAATATCTTCTGAAAAATACATAACTTGTACTTAATATCCGTCCTGGTGGAAAATGATATAAACAAAGGGTGGTCTCCGACTTTTGCACAGTACAGTGTGTACAAATTCAAGTGTGCGTATGTGTCCGTAATCCTATATGTGTCTCCATTACATTCAATTATTTAATTCATTCATTCTTCAGTGTCATCATTACTATTGCTGACAAGCATTCCTTTCATTGCTTTACAAACCAAAGTAATAACTATTCAAGCCAAAGAATCGTACCAGAGAGAGAGGAGGCAGTTTGTAAAGAGCACAGCATGAGAAACCTGAGAGTGATTAAATCACGACGGTGCATGAGCGTCTAAAACTGATCAAATAAAGATCATGACAAAGCAAGATTTCCCAGCAAGGTAAACAGTTATGGTCTGAATGTAGGTCAGTGTCAGCCCGGCGATCGAACGTCGTTAAATTTAGAGACGTTTTATGTTAATGCCTTCTAACAATGGCACAGCTACTCTCTTATTAGCCGTCAGCCACAGCGTCTGCGTGACACTGCAGTAAAACACTCAGAACACCGGCTCTATAAAGCTGTCGCCCACTATCCAAACAGCCACACTGCCAGGCGCCCGAGCTCGCTCAGTGGGAAATGAAGAGGCTGATAAATCATTAACTTGTCCTTCAATCATAACACAATGTCTTTCTGATGCATCAGATATTACAAATAAAGTAGTCAACTTACACCTGCAGAACTGGCACGCAGGACTAGACGTCACCAAAAGTAACAAAGGCAGGGCCTGATTTGACAGCATTAAGAGACAAGGTAAGAAATTCAGTGGAAAATGCGGATTCTAAACTTTTAATCCGTTCCATGCTTGTAAATTGAAAAGGAGATTTTTCAAATTATGATTTGAATCTGATGAAAAGTCGTGTTTTGCACCCTTTACACTTCCAGCCATGTGTCTGTCATGTTCTGACATCAAAACAAACAGGACAAATGTTAGAAATGCACCCTTGAACCTGTCCAGAATGCAATTCCCTCTGCAACTCAAATAATTACATTTAAATTATACAGAAAATGGCAATAATAACTCTATAAAACACTTCAGAGTAAATGTGTATGCTTCAGTAACGTCCCCCTGTATGAATTAAGAATAACCGCGACAATTTTTTTTTTGGTAAAAAAGTTCCGCAAACAACCAAATTTACACAGTTTTCCCCGTATCCCATATACAGTCAATCAGACAAGATTTCTTTGGTGGCTGAAGTTAGCTTCAAGGCTACAGGGCTAATGTAGCCAACAAACAAAGGAAGGTTCTCAGTAGGCCATCAGTTAGCATTAGCATGCATTTGGTTATGTGGTTTCTGACACTGTATTATACACTATTACATATGAAAAAGAAGGGTCAGACACATTTCAGGCTATTCAGGTCATTTTTTGCAATGTGATACTTGTGACCATGACTAGGCCTGTCACAATTATTACACAATCACCTGATTGCAGTTATTTTATCAGCAGTGAGTCATGTTTGTTTCATCAATGTTCGTTAACACCTTTAAAGGGCAGAAATGAGTCGTTTGTTTATTTAATGTTTGTTGACACCTTTAGAGGGCAGAAATGAGCCGTTTGTTTATTTAATGTTTGTTGACACCTTTAGAGGGCAGCAATGAGCCATTTGTTTATTTAATGTTTGTTGACACCTTTAGAGGGCAGCAATGAGCCATTTGTTTATTTAATGTTTGTTGACACCTTTAGAGGGCAGCATCGAGTCGTTTGTTTATTTAATGTTTGTTGACACCTTTAGAGGGCAGCATCGAGTCGTTTGTTTATTTAATGTTCGTTAACACCTTTAGAGGGCAGCATCGAGTCGTTTGTTTATTTAATGTTCGTTAACACCTTTAGAGGGCAGCAATGAGTCGTTTGTTTATTTAATGTTCGTTGACACCTTTAGAGGGCAGCATCGAGTCGTTTGTTTATTTAATGTTTGTTGACACCTTTAGAGGGCAGCAATGAGTCGTTTGTTTATTTAATGTTCGTTGACACCTTTAGAGGGCAGCATCGAGTCATTTGTTTATTTAATGTTCGTTAACACCTTTAGAGGGCAGCATCGAGTCGTTTGTTTATTTAATGTTCGTTAACACCTTTAGAGGGCAGCAATGAGTCGTTTGTTTATTTAATGTTCGTTAACACCTTTAGAGGGCAGCATCGAGTCGTTTGTTTATTTAATGTTCGTTAACACCTTTAGAGGGCAGCAATGAGTCGTTTGTTTATTTAATGTTCGTTGACACCTTTAGAGGGCAGCAATGAGTCGTTTGTTTATTTAATGTTCGTTGACACCTTTAGAGGGCAGCATCGAGTCATTTGTTTATTTAATGTTCGTTAACACCTTTAGAGGGCAGCATCGAGTCGTTTGTTTATTTAATGTTCGTTATCACCTTTAGAGGGCAGCAATGAGTCGTTTGTTTATTTAATGTTCGTTATCACCTTTAGAGGGCAGCATCGAGTCATTTGTTTATTTAATGTTCGTTATCACCTTTAGAGGGCAGCATCGAGTCATTTGTTTATTTAATGTTCGTTAACACCTTTAGAGGGCAGCAATGAGTCGTTTGTTTATTTAATGTTCGTTGACACCTTTAGAGGGCAGCAATGAGTCATTTGTTTATTTAATGTTCGTTAACACCTTTAGAGGGCAGCATCGAGTCGTTTGTTTATTTAATGTTCGTTAACACCTTTAGAGGGCAGCAATGTATCGACAGCTAGGAAGCAAAATCAGGCAGTTTGGCCTCTTTAACAATTACATTGTTAATAATAATCATTTGGCAATTATTCATAATGTCTGGGATAATCTACTAGATCAGGCATAACCAATCAACTTTTTTTCAGTTAGAAATACATTGAGGGTGGCTCTCGATTATGTAGCTGAGCAATGGGTAAGGGACAAACTACTCCTTTAACCTAAAGTGACCACTGAAGTGGTCACCTTTCTGTAGTCAGCATCATGCCCATATTAGAAACTCTAGGTCAAATCTGGATTTTTCTATGTCAAAATAAGTTACTTTCAGAAGGTGCTGCTCCTGCACCCATGCTTAACAAAGTGGTCTCAAATTGGATACTGTCCTCATCCTGAGCACATTTCTTTTGAATGTTACCGTAACCTTTGAATTATGAGGTCGTCAAGGAGCCGAAATATGAATTTTGCTATTTGCGAGCTAAGACTGCTGCACACTAAACTGACATCATTAGACAGAAAAGCACAAACAAATACCCCACACAGTCCAGCAAGCTTTACCAAGCTGTGGCAGTTACGTGGCTTTGGCAGGAACAGAGTACACATGAGGAACAGATGATGCTATTATATAATAGTGTTGGTATAAAATTTTGGTAGTAGTTTTACTTTTGTGCTACATCATTTCAGCGTATGAGTGTTACCTTGCTATTAGCATGAATGCAGCAATGTTCACTCTTTAATAACCTTGTAATTCAAAGGATCCAGTGACATTTAGTGGAAAAATGTATGGAGGACAAACATCAGGTTCATAATCTTTTTGTGCTCCTCAGTGTACGATTGTGGTGTTTTTCCCATTCATTTTTGCCACAGAGAAATCCAGCTTAGCGTTTACTAATATAGGCAAGATGCTGACTGCAGAATGATGCACGACTTTAGAGTTCTGTTGACTAATGACAAGAAAGATGCTGCTCCAAAGACTCTCATGCTGGCACTCCACATCTCAAACATGGTGTGAAGAAACAAAGAAAACAGCAGGATCTCCTCCATTCAGCGCCTGGAACACGGCTGCCACTGCTGCTAGCGTTTGCTGACTTGCCAGTTCCTGAAGCCAAACTGCAAAGCCCTCAGCCTCCTGAACTCAACGTGCCTGATTAAACTGGCCCTGTGACGTAGCTGGAGCTAATCTTACAGGGGTGATCCTTTTCTCCGGGGATTCTGAAACACAATCAAACAGAGCACTACTGGCACTAAAGATAGCTCACAACAGGACCCACAGCATATACTGCAAGTGCTGAATGGGGGAAAGTAGGGCAACTGGAGTAATTGGGCGTCTTGAGGATAAAATATTGTTTGGAGAGTTTGGCAAAGCTAAAGCTGAACCTCCTGTGATGTGTCAGTCTCAAATTGGAATAGGTCTGTCATGACTACCCAAATGACTACACTGTAAGCCAGTTGTGATAATGCCAACATCTATGGGATTTTCAATGTTATGTTAGCGCCAATGTTGGTCTACCTTTGCTTGTCATGAAAATGCAATATGTTGGGGTTCAAATTCCCACTGCGGAATGAAAACAGTCAACAGAGGAAAGGGAATATGCCAAAAAAAATTGAAATATATCAAAAGTAGTGTTTCACTGGATAAACATCCATGGGAAGATTATTCAATTTCTCAATTACTAATGCAATTAAAAGGGACAGTCCTAACCCAGTAGACCAATTTACCCCTTAGACTTCTAACATCAGTTCCACTTCTTTCTTTCTCGGCAACAAAGATTCATTCCATCAGTGCAGTCGCTTAATGGAAACGCAGACGGAGTAGCTTTAAAACAGAATTCAACAGCATTCAGCATGTTTGCTTCGCTATCATTTACAGCACAGCTCACAAGCAGTTTATGCTGAAGTTATGAACATTAATATTCAATATCAATCTGTCCTTCTCAGCAACTCTGGAGTTATAGTTCCATCCTACTCTGCTGGCAAGCGATCAGGCTACTTAGAGATTAAATGCTTGGAATGAGTCAGGCCTGCGATTCTAGCGCAGTCCATGAGCCAAGAACCATAAAAAAATACCTCTCCTGACTTCAAAACACTGTGGCATTAATGATGAGATGTAGCACCTAAAGACAATGTAGCGCCTGGCCAGGGCTTTAATATGCGGTTTGCTGATATGAAAAGTGGACAATTTGAATATGTTATTCTGGACATGAGCTGCCATTCATGAGCTTGTATTCAAAATATAATTGGAAAAGCTACTGCTGGTCAAATATCAGCTATACTGTTATTGGTGCATCATAACAATACTATTACCGTTATTATTAATTTACAGTGTTGATAGATGAGGCAGTTCCTTCCTTTTTTAGATTCTGTTTTGTACACTTTACACATGTTCTCCTTGACCTGGCTTGAAACGTAAACAGCAATGCCAGTACTTTGCAAGGTGCTTAAGGTTGCACAAGATCAAAACACATCAAAACTTAATAAATAGTATGTTTCTTTCCTGGATATTAGAACTGTGCTTGGATAATGTTCACAATACAGTGGAAGGTGCCTTTTGGAGCACATTTAAAGGGCTCATATCCTACATTTTTCTTGGGGTCCACTTATGACATTTGTGTGATTTTCATCATTTATTTTTACATGATCATTTTCCAACCTCTATTTAGAACAATATCCCTTTAGAATTAAAGGCTGATTATGGCATTGTGCCTTTAAGACTCATATATGTATTTGCCCTGTCTTTAAAAAAGCAGTCAAGGGCTAAATTCTTGGAGGCTAAACAGGCTGACAGTTCATTAAAAATTGAAAATGGCCTAAAAAAATGCACAAGTTTCTAAATATGGACTGAGACATAAATTAGACCTTAAGAGATGAAAAACAGTCCAATCAAAACAAGCTAGGTCAGTTTTATGAGACATTGTAACGATGGGGAGTGATGTTGTGCGGAGACAAGCGAGATTTATTATGGGCAAATCCAAAATCAGGGTCAAGACAGTCCAGGTTTAACGAGCCAACACGAAGAAATGGAGGGAAAGACATAATGAGATAAACACAGAATACAGAAATCCAAATACTTCAAACCAAACAAATATCAAACATATCAAACAAAGACCAACACAGACCAGGGCAAACACAGGGCTTATATAACAGAGGTAAGACGAGGGACAGGTGGAAAACAGGAGGTAACAATCAGGGGTGGAGTCAGACAACAAGGGGGCTGGACTGAACCAAAACAAATGCACATGGAAGATCAAAAGTAAACAAAAAGCACATGGAGGAGTGGGAGGAGCCAATCGTGACAGACATTTTTAGTACATAGTATCAGCACTCAAGAAAAAATTTGTTTAAAATTTGCATATACTGTCATATCACCATATACGGTCTGAACATGATATACACTCACCGGCCACTTTATTAGGTGTTCAGTTGCTTGTTAACACAAATAGCTAATCAGCCAACCACATGGCCACAACTCACTGCATTTAGGCATGTAGAGGTGGTCAAGACAACTTGCTGAAGTGCAGACCGAGCATCAGAATGGGGAAGAAAGGAGATTTAAGTGACTTTGAAAGTGGCATGGTTGTTGGTGCTAGACAGGCTGGTCTGAGTATTTCAGAAACTGCTGATCTACTGGGATTTTCACACACAGCCATCTCTAGGGTTTACAGAGAACGGTCCAAAAAAGAGAAAATATCCAGTGAATGACAGTTGTGTGGACGAAAATGCCTTGTTGATGTGAGAGGTCAGAGGAGAATGGGCAGACTGGTTCAAGATGATGGAAAGGCAACAGGAACTCAAATAACCACTTGTTACAATGTTTCCATCACCTTGTTGAAAGTATGCCATGAAGAATTAAGGCAGTTCTGAAGGCAAAAGTGGTCCAACCTTTTACTAGCACCTAATACTAGTACCTAATAAAGTGGTCAGTGAGTGTATTTGGTCAATACCAGAATATTACATTTTATTAATAACGCTCAGCACTGCCACAGCTTATTCTTTTATCACAGAGAATCAGGCCAAGAACCACGAAAAAACATACCTGTCCTCCCTTCAAAAGACTGTGGCATTAATGATGTTGCACCTGAAGATGATGTAGCACCTGGCCAGGGCTATAATATGCAGTTTGCTGATAGGAAAAGTGGACAATATATATAAATATGTTATTTTGGACATGACCAGTGTTACTGGCTTGCATTCAAAATATTGCATGAATACAATAAAGCGTCTAATGAGGAAATGACACCATTCAGATCAGACACACACCTAACAGCTGCTATTCTTCTGAATGGAGAACATCTGTTTGTCATAAACTGTTTTATAATAAGCGTTTTTATTTTATATATCATACAGCAAGAATGACACCTGTCAGTGTATTTGTTCACCTGAAACATTTAAAGATGAAGCTCGTTCAAATCTTTCAATGTTTTCTATTTATTAAATGCATGACCCCAACCCCCCCCCCCCACCCCCCCACCCCCCCTCAAAAAAAAAAAACACTGCCACAGAAACACGAGTGCTAGTTATGGACGCTCTCATCAATAATCTATGAGTACAGTTCAGCCTCCGGGAAGTACAAATTTTGTTTTAATTAGGTCTTCGCAATACCGATGAAATAAACTGCAATTACTCTGAAAAGGACATACTACGAATATAACAGAGCAGACGAGGCAATGCCTTATCTTACTGACTGTGGCTACAGCTAAAACAATCATTCGACATTATCGATAATGTCAACAGTAAAAAAATCCTATATATTCAATGTCGACTTCCTGTTTACTTTTTCAAAGTGACATCTAACATACAGTAAGTTAACGACTTAACCTCAAGAGAGCACCGATTCACTTAAAACTACTGAACATGCGGCAGCTTGTTACATACAATGTCTAGCAAATCACATAAAACTGCTTAATTAGATTAAAATACTACCTTTTTTTGTGAACATTGTTCTTAACCTGGAAAAAATCCCGGCCACTCATCCAGTTACATGATGCTGTAATCTGCATATATGTATGTATGTGTTAGTGTTATGTATGTGTTAGTGCCCATGGCATGGGTAACTGACACATCTGTGAAGGCACCATTAATGCTGAAAGGTACATACAGGTTGTGGAGCAACATCTGCTGCCATCCAAGCAACGTCTTTTTCAGGGACATCCCTGCTTATTTCAGCAAGACAATGCCAAGCCACATTCTGCACGTGTTACAACAGCGTGGTTTTGCGGTAAAAGATTGCGGGTACTAGACTGGCCTGCCTGCAGTCCAGACCTGTCTCCCATTGAAAATGTGTGGCGCATTATGAAGCACAAAATATGACAACAGAGACCCCGGAATGTTGAGCAACTGACGTTGTAGAAAAAATGGGAAAGAATTCCACCTACAAACCTTCAACAATTAGTGTCCTCAGTTCCCAAACGCTTACTGAGTGTTGTTAAAAGGAAAAGTGATGTAACACAGAGGTAAACACGCCCCTGTCCCAACTTCTTTGGAACATGTTGCAGGCATCAAATTCAAAATGAGTGAATATTTGCAAAAAACAATAAAGTTTATCCGTTTGGACATTAAATATCTTGTCTTTGTAGTGTATTCAATTGATATGGGTTGAAAAGGATTTGCAAATCATTGTATTTTTTATTTATGTTTTACACAACGTCCCAGCTTCATTGGAATTGGGGTTGTACATTTTGTTAAATATATGTTAAAATATTTCTTGTTTTATTTTTTCCTGATAATATATGATTTTATGTAACAAAAACAGTCAGTTGTTTTTACATGACCATTTTTCAACCTCTTTCAACCATTCTTTATCCCTCAGAACTCAACCGTTTTTGTTGCTGTGCCTTTAAGACTGATATACTCTATGCAAACCATCTCTGTTCTGATTGGCTTTACTGTATTGTGCCTCATTCCAAAAGCAATTCAGGCTGAAACACTCTTTATAACTTCAACATTAAAAAGGTGGGGCTTAACTGCTGTAGACTAAATGCATTGGTTTTTGTGACATCACAAAAATGATGACTTCAAAATATAGACATATTGGCTGTATGAACTGTGAATGAGGGGTATGTCTTGAACCATTAACATGCTACACTGAGGCAAGTGAAACTTCCCATGATATGGGCTCTTTAAAAGTAACATGTAAAACTGGACACAGATGGGCCATTTGTAACACACCTGTTTTGAACGTGCATCTTAGGTTTTCATATTAATACTGATGTACCAGATACACTGAACAGTGTGGAAAATAGATGCTATAACAACCAACACTCCTAATATTCTGCATTTGCTTTCTGTAAATAAAGATTACAGAGAGGAGGACCTTCTCTGCTCCTATCAGACTAGCCAGCTGTCCATACACACATAAGGACAAACAACTACGTCAGCCTCTAACTTAGTCTAAACACTCTTTCACCTTTGCACAAAGGTTCTGTGCCCATTAGAACACGAACACTATGTACTGCTGCCTTTGTCTCAGATCAGCCAAAGACTGAGGCTGGAACGGAGGCTTTCACTTGAGTCCCTGAAGACCCCACAGTGGTCCATATTTTTGTCCTGTGCCTAGTCTTGGATAACAATAACACATGATGAACTTTATTTGCATAGCATATTCACACATGTGCTTCACAGAGGAAATAAAAGACAGCAACATTTAAAGGGCCCATATCATGGAAAATGTCAAACAGTAGTAAACAGTGTTTCCATTCACTCCTAAATCCATAAAGCTGCAAAACCAGACTGTTTTCAATTCACTCTTTAGCTCCACTCCTTCACTCTAAAGTTATAAGGAGTCTTACAGCTAGGGCTGCTTTTAAATGAAGCACAATACAGGACAGCCAATCAGAACAGAGCTAATTTACATGCCTGTTTAATTCGGAGGGATAAAAAGAGGGAAAACAGCCAAGTTAACCTGAATTATTACCATTTTTAGTACATAAAATCACAAAAATGTTAAGCAAAAGGTCGCCATGAACACCAAGCATTGGTGAGAGGGGTATAACCCCCCACCACCCCCAAATTTTGGGCTGTGGAGCAGTGGAACTGCCTTCTCTTGAGTGATGACGCTCCTTCCACTACCTTTGGAGTTGGACCTGCGAGATCGGTCCGTACCTGACTTCACTAATGCTCTTGTGGCTGAATGCAATCAAATCCTCCCAGCTAAGTTCTAGCATCGAATGTAAAGCCTTTACCAGAGGAGTACAGTATGCTACTGCAGCAAAGGGGGAACAAACCCCTGATTTATACCCTTGATTTCAGAAGTATTATTGGATGAGTAGGTGTCTACAAACTTATGGACAGTTAGAGGAGGACGATACAGCGAAAATCGAATATTGCGATATTTCAGTACATTTTCGCGATACATGATGTGTCACGATATTTATTTTTTCAGCCATCTGATCAGTTGTAAGAGAGAAAAAAGAACCAGTAGTGCTACATTAAAAAAATACTATTAAAAACTGTAAACACAATGATTTTATTCAATATTATGCATATGTGGAGCAGTGGAACTGCCTTCTCTTGAGTGATGACGCTCCTTCCACTACCTTTGGAGTTGGACCTGCGAGATCGGTCCGTACCTGACTTCACTAATGCTCTTGTGGCTGAATGCAATCAAATCCTCCCAGCTAAGTTCTAGCATCGAATGTAAAGCCTTTACCAGAGGAGTACAGTATGCTACTGCAGCAAAGGGGGAACAAACCCCTGATTTATACCCTTGATTTCAGAAGTATTATTGGATGAGTAGGTGTCTACAAACTTATGGACAGTTAGAGGAGGACGATACAGCGAAAATCGAATATTGCGATATTTCAGTACATTTTCGCGATACATGATGTGTCACGATATTTATTTTTTCAGCCATCTGATCAGTTGTAAGAGAGAAAAAAGAACCAGTAGTGCTACATTAAAAAAATACTATTAAAAACTGTAAACACAATGATTTTATTCAATATTATGCATATGTGTTGCAGTTAAACGGGACTAATTTTGCTCTCTTTATGATGAATCATGCAGTACATTTGCAGTACACTGTACAGTACAGTACAGTGTTCTAAGCACTGAAGATTTGCTGTATGGCATTGTAACATAATTTATCACGATAATGATGTATACTGCCATATCACCCAGGCCTAGCCTGAAATCAGACAATTATACAAAAGCAAGCCGTGATTTTGTGGATTGTTACATCATTACTTGCTGGGGGTCTCTGAGGATGGGCTTGGGTGAGACACCAGCCTACAGGTACCTCCATACTAGATGCAACAGTGTAATACACGTCAGAGCACCGCTTTGTTCTGCCTGCAGAAGAATAATGAACATGCCAGTTTGTGGTCTTATCATCGTAAGGTGGTCGCTGCCTGTGTGCAACCTGTTAGTGGGCGGCTTCCTGTCTGTTGCTCCAACTTGCTCGAAAACATCACGAAGTGATGTTCCTCCTCCTCCTGCAAAACATCAGCCCATCTGCTGTCCGTCAAACCGAGCAGTGAGCTTTCTCATCAGCTCCTCAAGCTTCACCGAAAAGATCTTGACTCGATTGCAAGCCGCAGCTTCTAGATGTCGTGCAAACTGCGCAGGCCTGAGCCTAAAAACACACACACGCCACCGCTTGGATTCGGGGATGTGGGTGAAAGAGCGCTTACCGGTCCCCTTCGCTTCAGAGAGACGTTTTTCCACAGCAAGAGGTGGAGCTGGTGGAGGAATCCCATGGTTGAAGCTCCCTGGGCGGCTCGCCGTGAACGGATCAGCTTCCGGACTCGCCTGGGTCAGCTCTGCTCCATCCGTCCATCCTTTCTTCACCTTGCTTCAACTGTGCGTGCGTGTGTGAGTGAGGCACTCCGAAATGAAACGCTCCGGCAGCCGGAGAGCAGTGGGCGGAGACCGAGCAGACTGGCAGCTAGTGGAACGAATCGATTCCGAAGTGAATCGAATCAACCGATTCGCAGTCCCGGCTGAACCGATCGTTTGTTATGGTAGCGTCAACGCGCGGTTTAGAAAATAGAAAGTTCACACTCCAACTTCACTTCACGATTTAATCTCATCACAGACCACGTCGTGATGTACCGGTGGTCTCTCTGAAATAGCATGACGCTAAAGTTGGCTTCCTATTCAAATTTTCCGCCGGAAATTGTGCAGAAGTTACATTCTGGGTGTGAACTGTAGATTCTGTTATGTGCTTAAAATTAGGATACGTTTTTAACATTATTATAAAGAACGAGAACGAGAACAAAGTTGAGTTGTGAATCTATGAGTCGTATAATCAGATGTTCCTGTCATCGGAACGGGCGGTTCGAAAGAATCGGTTCGGACGACTGATTCGAACTCCCTGTTTCTAGCAGCTCATGCAAAAAGCCCAGGCTCAGTTTAGTGTGTGTGAGCCGGTGAGGTAACGAGAGCGCTCACGGTGGCCTGGAGCTGCTTCGGCTGGATCAGCAGTGATGCTGGAGCCTCATCACTCTGCGCCAGTGTCTATTTATAGAGAACTACTAGGGGAATGCGGTGTGTGTGTGTGTGTGTGTGTGTGTGAGAATTTGGGGGAGGTCGTCTAGAGTAGCAGGGGTGTGAGACGTCGTCAGTCCTGGAGGGCCACAACACTGCAGAGCATCACTCTGCCTGCCTGTAGCACACCTGCTTGAGCCCATTAGCAGATTTTGAGGAGGTGGGTTAGATGTCCCGTAGAAGGCCTATATAACACTTTATAAATGTTTTTATGCCCTGAAGTCCTCTCATAAGGTTAGTGTGGTCCTGTGCATGTGAAACAGTTATCTATTTTTATGTTACACATTTCAAGGCTCTTTATATCTCATACTATTTTTGTTACTGTGCCTTTAAGACTAATATATGTAAATGATCTCTGTTCTGATTGCTCAAAAGAGCAGTCATTGCTGCAACACTTCTTTTAATCGAACTCTAAGGTCTAAACTGCTGTCGGCTGAAAACGCAGGTATACGTTAAATGTGAATTGTTGGTTTTGAGGCCACTGCAAATCAGTCAAGCATTCCATAATAAAAGTGAAGATTCCAGCATTGTTGTTTAAGAATGTGCTGGAAATGAACTACCAGGGGCACACTGGTTAAAGAAAATCAGACCTAGACAGTAACTCGAAGAAATTAGATGTGATGATCACCTGTGCAGGGCTGTGTTCACCCCTGGTTGCCACCCCTGCTCTAAAGAAAGTTTTTAGGCCAAAAACTAAGGTTGCAGTGGGCACTATCGATCCTGGATTATTGGTCAAGTTCTAGGATATGGTCTAATTAAAGCCACATTTGTACAGAGGGGGAAAAACTAATCTGTGTACACATGCTGCCATCAGGGACATTAATTTATTACCCCATGTAATAAAAAATGGTTTACACTGAAGGCTCGGATGAGAACAGCATATAATAATCGCATGTACTTGATTGAATGAAAAGAAAGTAGATTTTCATCTAAGTAAGGCTTTGTTCATGGATCCTAATTTGACACCCCAGATGTAGAGAAACTGTCTAGATGTGTTGAGTTTTTAGGGCTAGGAAGAGTGGAATCTAATCTAAACTCAGATTTGTGACTGTGAGAAGTTGTAATAACTCTACAGGCTGTGACTTTTAAAAAACCTAAAAAGCCAGATCTTTAGGTGTAACGCCAGGGAGCGAGGAGGCAGACGCATATGCGGAGATAAGCGACTTTTATTCAGGGCAAATCCAGGGTCATGGTCAAAACAGTCCAGGGTCATAGAGCCAACACAGATTGAAGTAGGTACAGACATGTCGAAATAAACACAGAATCAAACAACAACAAACAGCAAGAACATGAAACATAAAACAGTACATCCAAACAGTTCAAACAAAAACCTGTAACCAGACAGGGGAAAACACAGGGCTTAAATACATAAGGGTAAACGAGGGACAGGTGGAAACACAGGTGGAGACAATCAGGGGTGGAGTAACCAAAACAAGGGGCCAGACTAGGAAACCAAAACAAATGCACATGGGCTAAACCAAAACAACATGAACGCATGGACAGGACTGAGAGGGGCCAATCGTGACATTAGGAAATTATAACCTGATTTTCACTGTAGTAATATAGGATTTCTCATCTTAGTATTGTTACATATTATTATAACATATAATTAATTAATATTAAATTACATACTAGGTACTTACTTATATGTACACATATATATATATATATAAATATACGTTGGAAATGGGAGTTACTGTCTCTCTTTGTGGCCAAAAACTCGACAAGACTTGAATTAACTAGTTTAAGTGGGATTAATATTCTATAAATTGTAGAATAAAATATAGCATGACAGGAATCTTAGAAATGTATTTTTTTAATTGTTATAGTAATAATTATTATAATGATAAGAAGAAGCGGTATGTATTTATATTGCACTTTGCACAGCAATATAGGCCTAAGTAATGCACTGGAAAAATAAAAACACTAAGCTCTCAATGAAATGAACAGCACAAATACAAACAACAGGAGAAAATGAGCCACAGTGCTGCAGACATACGAACAAATAAAAACAAAGGTTTTTAATCTACGTTTAAGAACACCTATTAATGCTGTTTAGGAGCTACATTAGAAAATGATTTTCCACCAGCTGAGCTGTAACCTACGTCTCATCCTCGGATTGGTGTGATACATTAATTTATGCACCATTTAAACAGCTCTAAGCCGTGTGCAGTGGGGCTTTGATGTTAATTGATAACAAACTCTGACAATGTGTTCAGTGTGACTAGACTATCTGATATTGGCCACGCCTGGACCAGATGTTGCGTGAATATTTGGGGAGATTTCTAGAGCTTTGTGCCATAAGCTGAGGGATTGCAGAGTGACATCACCATTGCAAGGACATTAGATGCTCGAGGCTTACAGGAGCTGATTGTATTTGCAGTACAGAGCATGTCCTGTTTGACTTCTGCGTCAGGTCACAGATAATCACCTGTTATGCAGTATCTTACCTGCTCATTAGGGCTATATGTATACACACACACACAGACACACACACACACACACACACACACACATACATATATATATACATACATATATAACCCTGCAATGGACTGGTGACCCGTCCGGGGTGTATCCTGCCTTCCACCCAATGACAGCTGGGATAGACTCCAGCACCCCCCACGACCCAGAAGGATATAGCTATATATTTATATCTATCTATCTATCTATCTATATATATATATATATATATATATATATATATATATATATATATATATATATATATATATATATATATATATATATATGTGTGTGTGTGTGTGTGTGTGTGTGCAATGCAACAGGGTGCAATGATTTGCAAATATCATCACAGACCCATATTTTATTCACAGTAGAACATAGAAGACATGTCTGATGTTGAAAGTGAGACATTTTAGCATTTCATGAAAACATTAACTCACTCTTGTTATTGTCTTGTTATTCAAACACTGTTTGAATGCTGAACATAAGTTTTTTGTACATTTTAGAAACGATGAAGCTGCAATTGACCCAGTTGAGGTGATGGATCATTTTCTTTTGTTTATCAGCTCCCCCTAATGGCTGTAGGTAGTTCTGCAATAGCTCCCTCCAGGCCAGTGGCTTTTAAGTCTATTTTCTCTGCTCATTATTAACTTCTTTGTGAACTGAATCAGGTGTGTTATAGAAGAGGAATCAGTTGTAAATAAATACATTTGAAAGGATTTTGTCTGTAATAAAGGCTTTAGACGTTTAGACACAATAAGGTGTGTGTTTGTTTTGCATATTTTCAGGACGAATAATTCCTGACCTTCTGGGAAATCTAGAGAAAACAGGCCTAACCTTCATGCCAGGTTATGTCCTGGCTTGTCTGATTTGAAAATATTTATTTTTGGTTACTGAGGTTAAGATTAGGGTTAGGTTTAGGCTTAGGCTTAGAATATTGTTATTAGGGACTTCCGGCTAGGTATGCGTTCCGAATAGACACGCGTTAGCACCGCTCCCGTAACTACATACTAATATACTTGTTGCTTTTGCAACAACAGAGTTACTACCTTGTTGAAAACTCCCTGACGCCTTTCTTACCTGGACCAGGATTAGTCTGATGTTGCGCAATTTGAGAGAGAGAAGCTTGCTCAAAACTGCACCCGCCGTTCCTCGCTCACAGTCAACTCTGGAGCAATCGCTAAATGCGGGAGCTAGCTCGGGGCGACATGCTAAGGACTCTACCGGCTCTCGAGCCCACGCAGCGGGCAGCCCCTCCCACGACACAGCGGCACCCTCAGAGAGGCCTAGCTCCACGGCAGCTAATACCATGGCCGACTCGGCCGATGCTCCGCCTTGGTTCCTGTCTGCGCTTGAAAGCTTGAAAAGTTCTTTGCTCTCAGAGAATACTGTGGCTCTGTCCAGTGCTCTACAGCCCATTGCTGACACTCTGGACTCAATCAAGCAAACGCTCGAATCTCATTCGGGGAGCATCAAAGCCCTGGAAGCCTGTACTTCAGATCACAGCGATAGGATAGCGCAACTGGAAAATCAATGCAGTTCTCTCACTAAGGAAAACTCCGCACTGCTTGATAAGCTAGATGACCTGGAGAACCGCTCCCGTCGCTCCAATTTGAGAGCCATCGGAATCCCGGAGAAGATGGAGGGCGCCAATCCAACAAAGTTCATGACAGATCTGCTGCTGGAGGCATTCGGCTCGGACTACTTCCATCATCGGCCTATTCTGGAAAGGGCGCATCGGCTCGGCCGATCAGCTGCGGCAGGCGGCACGGACTCTAACAAGTCGAGGCCCTTCATTATGCTCTTTCACTCATTTCAGGACAAGGAACGCGTCCTTCGGAGGAGCAGGGAAGGTGTGAGTTTCCGAGGTCACAGCATCAGATTTTTCCAGGACTATAGCGCGGACCTTTCTCAGCGACGGGCCGCTTTTCGCGTGGTGAAAGCCACGCTATATAAAGAAGGGGTCCGGTTCAGTTTGCTCTACCCGGCCCGACTACGTGTTGTTTCCAAAGATGGTTTCCAGTTTTTTGAAACTCCGGAGGCGGCACAGGCTTTTCTGAAAAATCACTATAACCGTTGAGCCACTCGGATGTCTTGAGGAGTAACTTTATGTTGCTTAACACCAGTGTCTCAATTTAGTTTCCAGATTTTATGCGTCGTTAAACAGTAAGAGTTCACTTACACTTGACTGTGATAAAAGTTCTCTCAACACACAAGATGCAGTGTAGATATGATTAAGGTACATTTCTTAAATTTTTGCAATTAACATTATTTTCAGATTGATTATGCACATACAGATTCTTCTAGGTTATCTAAGATATAATCTTCACTTGTTGTGGTTTCTTCTTACATATTCTATGTATATAGTACGCAGGCTCAGCCTATCTGATAACTTGGTGTCTAGGGAGTAATAGAAAATGCACAATTATAAAGGTTAACACACATAAATGCTTAGTTTGTGCAGTCAGTAAACATGTGTGGGTACTGGATCTTTATTTTATTTTATTTTTTAAAATTTTCCCCACTCATTTTCTGTTGTTGCTGAGTACACTTTCCCATTGTATAGGAATGTGGTAGCATTTGCGGGGGTGATGGCGCATTTAATAAGTACATGTGCTTGACATGTTTTAGGTTAGTCTGTTTGAGATGTGTTCACCGGAAGTACTTTCACAGTGGGTTTGATTGTTCAGAGGGCTGTAGTTTCCTCTTTGGGACGGGGTGTGTTGTTGTGTTTGTGTGGTGCTGTGGATGGTCTTTTTGGGATTTTTTGTTTTTTTCGTCTTGTTTTTTTTATTTTATTTTATTTTTTGTGTGTTCCTTCCCCAAAGTCACTTTCTCCAGGTCGCTATGCTTTCAGCCTTTGTCTGCATAATACACCTATGTTCTTTACCGCATCATCTATTTGTCTCTTCTTCTCATTTAAACAATGGCTTCCAATATAAATAATCCGGTCAGATTTATTTCCTGGAATATCAGGGGCCTGCAGTCTCGAATTAAAGCTGTAAAGGTCTTTAACCATATTAGATCCATGAAGGCGGATATAATATTTCTCCAAGAAACCCACCTCTCCAGATTTGAGCATACCAAACTGCGTAAGGCCTGGGTTAACCAAGTATTTCACTCTAACTATAGTAGTAGATCTAGGGGAGTAGCAATATTGATTAATAAAAGAATACATTTTACGCCTTCCAATATCATATCTGACCAGTATGGTAGATATATTATTGTAGTAGGCTCACTTTTTCAAACTCCAGTGGTGTTAGTTAATATATATGCACCAAATTGGGATGATGTCGATTTTATGGATAGGTTGCTGTCCATAATTCCTGATCTAAATTCGCTCAAATTAGTTCTCGGAGGTGACATTAATAGTGTTATGAACCCCACACTAGATCGATCAAAACTGACGTCAACAGTAACCTCAAAAATGGCATCATCGTTGTCCTGCTTTATGGATGAAAATGGTTGTGTTGACCCATGGCGCGAACTTCACCCTCAGTCAAGATCTTTCTCTTTCTATTCTCATGTACATTCTTCCTTTTCTCGAATTGACTATTTTTTTGTCAATCGAGAGCTCATGCAGTTTATTACCCAAGTTCAGTATTTGCCGATAGTTATTTCAGACCATGCGCCACTACAGCTGGATCTTACCTTCAGTCATTATCAGAGAGACCCCCCTCAATGGCGTTTTAATCCAACACTACTCTCAGAGGAGAATTTTTGTACAACGATCTCAGATTTCATTTGTTATTTTTTTTACACACTAACAAAACTGATTCTATTTCGAATTCAGTGCTATGGGAGTCGCTCAAAGCTGTTATTCGGGGTGAAATTATCTCCTATGCCTCGTACGTTAAGAACACCAACAAGAAAAAGTTGGACGAGCTTTCTAGTTCTATATTATCTTTAGACAGTCAGATTTCTTCCTGTCCAACTCCAGAAGTAATTAAAAAGCGGCTTGACCTACAAGCAGAATTCAATTTGTTTTCCACAAAATATGCTGAAGCCTTTATTTTACGTTCTCAAGGTTTTTTTTATGAATATGGTGAAAAAAGTGGGCGACTACTAGCGCATCAGTTAAGGAGACAGGCTGCGTCCAGACTAATACATCAAGTTAGGGACACTCATGGAAATTTGTTGACTCATCCTAAAGACATCAACAAGGCTTTTAAAAATTACTACTCTTCATTATATACCTCGGATGGCCCGACTGATACTATTGCTATGCACTCATTTATAGAAAAACTAGCACTCCCGGTTCTTGATCCTATACTGGCTGAAGAGTTAGATCGCCCATTCACGGTAGCGGAAATCTCAGAGGCTATTAGATCATTAAGTAGTGGTAAATCCCCTGGACCAGATGGGTTTGGTATAGAGTTTTTTAAGAAGTTTGACAACCAACTGTCACCTCTTTTGCTGGAGGTATTTAACGAGTCACTGGATAGGGGTTCTTTGCCCCCTTCCCTGACGCAGGCTAATATCTCACTTATAGCTAAAAAGGATAAAGATCCCACTTTTTGCAGCTCATATCGCCCCATCAGTTTACTTTGTAACGAGCACAAAATCTTAGCTAAGATTCTGGCCAAATGCATTGAAATTGTCCTCCCTTCTATTATATCAAAGGATCAAACAGGCTTTATTAAAGGGCGGCATTTATTTTCTAACATTCGTAAACTTCTAAATATATTATATACATCAGATAATTCGCAAATTCCAGAAGCTGTTGTTTCGCTAGACGCAGAGAAGGCCTTTGACCGTATAGAATGGGACTATTTATTTTTTGTTCTTAATAAATTTGGGTTCGGAAATATATTGATTTCCTGGATTAAGCTGCTCTATACTGCACCATTAGCTCGTGTCCATACAAACTCTGTATATTCTGATTATTTTTCTTTACACAGAGGTACACGCCAAGGATGTCCTTTATCGCCCTTACTTTTTGCTATTGCCATAGAACCTCTCTCAATCGCTCTTAAAACTGCTCCTGGAGTACAAGGAAACATGAGGTACGGAATTGAAAATAGAGTTTCCCTCTATGCGGATGATCTCTTGATATATATAACTAACCCCCTGTCTGCCATTCCTGTTATTAATTCCATTTTAGTAGAATTTGGTTCATATTCAGGCTATAAGCTAAATTTCTCCAAAAGCACGTTTTACCCAATTAATGCGGCTGCCTGTACAATTACACAAACTGAAATCCCCTTTAGGCTGACACCTGACGGATTTAAATATCCATCCATCCATCCATCCATCATCTTCCGCTTCTCCGGGGTTCAGGTCGCGGGGGCAGCATCCTGAGCAATGAAGCCCAGACCTCCCTTTCCCCAGCCACTTCCACTAGCTCCCTGGGAGGGATTCCGAGGCGCTCCCAGGCCAGCTGGGCGATATAGTCACGCCAGCGTGTCCTGGGTCTTCCCCGGGGTCTCCTCCCCGGTGGACTTGCTTGTGACACCTCCCAAGGGAGGCGTCCAGGAGGCATCCTAACAAGATGCCCAAACCACCTCAACTGGCTCCTCTCGACGTGAAGAAGCAGCGGCTCTACTCCGAGTCCCTCCCGGATGACCGAACTTCTCACCCTATCTCTAAGGGAGAGTCCAGCCACCCTGCGGAGGAAACTCATTTCAGCCGCTTGTATTCGCGATCTCGTTCTTTCGGTCATTACCCAAAGCTCATGACCATAGGTGAGGGTGGGAACGTAGATCGACCAGTAAATCGAGAGCCTTGCCTTATGGCTCAGCTCTTTCTTTACCACAACAGACCGGTAAAGAGCTTAAACTCCTCCACTTGAGGCAAGAGCTCATCCCCGACCCAGAGAGGGCTCTCCACCCTTTCCCGCGTGAGAACCATGGCCTCGGATTTGGAGGTACTGATCCTCATCCCGGCCGCTTCACACTCGGCTGCAAACCGATCCAGTGAAAGCTGAAGTTCACGGCCTGATGTCCCCAATAGGACCACATCATCTGCAAACAGCAGCGATGTGACCCTGAGGTCACCAAACTGGACACCCTCCATCCCCTGACTGCGCCTAGAAATTCTATCCATAAAAATTATGAATAGAATCGGTGACAAAGGGCAGCCCTGACGGAGTCCAACTCTCACTGGGAATGAGTCTGACTTACTGCCGGCTATGCGAACCAAGCTCCTGCTTTGTTTGTACAGGGCCTGAATGGCTTGTAGCAAAGAGCCATGTACCCCATACTCCCGAAGCACCTCCCACAGAATACCCCGGGGAACACAGTCGAATGCCTTCTCCAAATCCACAAAGCACATGTGGACTGGTTGGGCAAACTCCCATGAACCCTCAAGAATCCTGGAGAGGGTAAAGAGTTGGTCCAGTGTTCCACGACCAGGGCGGAACCCGCACTGCTCCTCCTGAATCCGAGGTTCGACTATAAGCCGGACTCTCTTCTCCAGTACCCTTGCATAGACCTTACCAGGGAGGCTGAGGAGTGTGATTCCCCTGTAGTTGGAACACACCCTCCGGTCCCCCTTTTTAAAAAGAGGCACCACCACCCCAGTCTGCCAATCAAGTGGCACCACCCCCGATGTCCACGCAATGTTGAAAAGGCGTGTCAGCCAAGACAGCCCCACAACATCCAGAGCCTTGAGGAACTCGGGACGGATCTCATCCACCCCTGCAGCCCTGCCGCCAAGGAGCTTTTTAACTACCTTAGCGACTTCGGCCTCAGTAATGGACAAGCCTATTCCCGTGTCCCCAGACTCTGCCTCCTCACTGGAGAACGTGTTGGTGGGATTGAGAAGGTCCTCAAAGTATTCCTTCCACCGCCCAATGACGTCTTCAGTCGAAGTCAGCAGCACACCATCTCCACTATATACAGTGCTAGTGGCACACTGCTTTCCCCTTCTGAGTCGCCTGACGGTTTGCCAGAATCTTTTCGGAGCCGACTTAAAGTCACTTTCCAAGGCCTCACCAAACTCTTCCCACACCCGGGTTTTTGCCTTGGCAACGACTGAAGCCGCAGATCGCTTGGCCTGTCGATACCTGCCAGCTGCCTCTGGTGTCCTACAGGCCAACCATGTCCGGTAGGACTCCTTCTTCAGCTTGACGGCATCTCTCACCTGGGGTGTCCACCACCGGGTTCGAGGATTACTGCCCCGACAGGCACCAACTACCTTGCGACCACAGCTACAGTCAGCCGCTTCAACAATGGTGGAGCGGAACATGGCCCATTCTGAGTCAATGTCCCCCACCTCCCCCGATATCTAGTCAAAGTTCTGACGGAGGTGTGAGTTGAAGATCAATCTGACAGGTTCTTCTGCCAGACGTTCCCAGCAAACCCTCACTATACGTTTGGGTTTGCCTGGTCTGACTGGCATCTTCCCCCACCACCTGATCCAACTCACCACCAGGTGGTGATCAGTTGACAGCTCAGCTCCTCTCTTTACCCGAGTGTCCAGTACACATGGCCGCAAGTCCGCTGACACGACTACAAAGTCAATCATTGAACTGCGGCCTAGGGTGCCATGTGCACTTATGGACATCCTTGTGTTCAAACATGGTGTTCGTTATGGACAAACTGTGGTTTGCACAGAAGTCCAAAAACTGAACACCACTCGGGTTCAGATCAGAGAGGCCATTCCTCCCAATCACACCCCTCCGTCTTACTGTCGTTGCCCACGTGAGCGTTGAAGTCCCCCAGTAGGACAATCGAGTCTCCAGGAGGAGCACTTTCAAGCACCCCTTCCAAGGACTCTATGAAGGCTGGGTATTCTGAACTGCCGTTCGGTGCATAAGCACAGACAACAGTCAGGACCCGTTCCCCAACCCGAAGGCGTAGGGAAGCTACCCTCTCGTCCACCGGGGAAAACCCCAACATACAGGCACCAAGTCGAGGGGCTATGAGAAAGCCCACACCTGCCCGCCGCCTCTCACCATGGGCAACTCCAGAAAAGAAAAAAGTCCAGCCCCTCTCAAGGAGATTGGACCCAGAGCCCAAGCTGTGTGTTGAGGTGAGCCCGACTATATCTAGCCGGTATCTCTCGACCTCGCGCACCAACTCAGGCTCCTTCCCCGCTAGTGAGGTAATGTTCCAAGTTCCAAAAGCCAGTTTCAGCAACCGAGGATCAGAACGCCAAGGCCCACGCCTTCGGACACTGCCCGATCCACAATGCACCACACCCCTACTACTGCCCCTCCCATCGGTGGTGGGTCGATGGGAGGGGGGACTCATGTAGCTCCTTCGGGCTGGGCCCGGCCGGGCACCATGAGTGAATGCCCGGCCACCAGACGCTCGCTGGCGAGCCCCTCCCCCAGGCCTGGCTCCAGGGTGGGGCCCCGGTAACCCTGATCCGGGCAGGGTACACAAGTCCTGCTTTGTTGTCCTCATAGGGGTGGTTATGGATCACACTTTGTCTGGCCTGTCACCTAGGACCAGTTTGCCATGGGAGACCCTACCAGGAGCTTTTGCTCCAGACAACATAGCTCCTAGGGTCCTTCAAGCACACAAACCTCTCCACCACGATAAGGTGGTGATCCATGGAGAGGGATTTAAATATCTAGGTGTTAATATTACTCGCAAAATATCACTTATTCAGGATGCCAACTTCTCCCCTCTACTTACTAAAATGTGCAGTGACCTGCAGAGGTGGAGTAGCCTTCCCCTCTCTTTAGCGGGTAGGGTACAGTGTATTAAGATGAATGTCCTTCCTAAATTTTCGTTTTTATTTCAATGTCTTCCTATTTTTCTCCCCAAATCCTTTTTTTTGCTTCTATAGATAAGGCTGTCACTGGGTTTATTTGGGGTGGTCGTGTCCCCTGTATCAGGAAAGGAATTCTTCAGTGTCCCCGTTCTTCTGGAGGTTTGGCCCTCCCTAATTTTATGTATTACTACTTTGCAGCCAACATACAAAAAATGGCATTTTGGTTTAAAAACCCAGAGGCTGCATGGTGTATTAAGGAATCCCTTTCCTGTCACTCGTCTTCTATTCGCGCCTTGGTTTATTCCTCTCTTCCCATACTTTCCTCTCATTTCTCCTCCAATCTGTTAGTTGTGTCTACGCTAAAGATCTGGACTCAGTTTCGCAAAATGTTTCATTTTACTGAGGCGTCTGTTTTAAGTCCAATATGTAAAAATCATTTATTTAAGCCTGCAACCCTGGACTCTAGATTTATAAGCTGGGAGAGGAGTGGTATTACCACCTTTAAGGATCTCTTTGATGAAACATTTCGTAGATTCTCTTCAGTAGTCTCAACATTTAGGCTTCCTAGAACAGACCTTTTTAGATTTTTCCAAATTCGTCACTGTGCACAATCCCTTTTTTCCATGTTTCCGGAATGCCCCCCTGCTCTCCCATGGGAGGACTTTTTTACTGCAAAAACTGAGGGAAAGCTTATTTCTATTTTTTATAATAAGATCTTGTCTTTTCATAAAGTAAAGATTCCTGATGCCAAGAATAAATGGGAAGCGGAGTTAGGACTTGAGATGGACGAGAGATGGTGGACTGAAGCTTTGGCTAGAGTTAACTCTTCATCCTCTTGTGCAAGACTAAACATAATGCAACTGAATGTTATTCATAGAGCTTATCTATGCAATGCTAAATTAGCACAAATCTATCCGGAGGTTAAGCCAACCTGTCCCCGCTGCGACGAGGACCCGGCAACCCTCTCTCATATGTTTTGGTCTTGCCGCAAACTGGGGAGATTCTGGGATTCTGTATACTCTACTCTTTCAACAGTCTTTAATAAACATCTGAGCCCCTGCCCTCTACTAGCTATTTTTAGTATTTACATCGGCAGTACTCGGTTGAATTCTCGAGAATTAGAATCTATAGCTTTTGCTGTGTTATTGGCAAGGCGGAGAATTCTTATAAACTGGAAGTCTCGCTCTCCTCCCTCTCATTCCCTCTGGCTAAAAGATGTTGTTTTCTTTTTGTGCCTCGAGAAGATCAAGTTTAGTTTGAGGGGTTCAGTGGACAACTTTTATAGGTGCTGGTCACCTTTCATCTCCTTTTTCAGGTCCCTCCCGCAGCTTCCTTTATTTATTTATTTATTTATTTATTTATTTATTTTACATTGATGTTTCACTGTTTTCATTTCTCTATTTTCCTTTTATATTATTTTATTTGCATATTGATTCACGATTATAAGGCTGTACTTTGTAATTGTTGCCTTAGTACTTTTGTTTTTTTTTAATGTGTTTTTTTTTTTTTTTTGTATTTGTGTTGTAAGACCTGTAAAAAAAGCAATTAAAAAATTAAAAATAAATAACTAAATAAAAAATAATAATAATTTAAAAAAAAAAGAATATTGTTATTAGATATAGGTCTTTGCATATAAATGATACCTATGTGGCTTTGTAAGCAGTAATTTCACCTGTGGTATATGAAATTTTTCACAGCCACACTACTTGTACCTACATGCTATATACACTCACTGGCCACTTTATTAGGTACACCTTGCTAGTAAAAAGCTGGACCTCCTTTTGCCTTCAGAACTGCCTCAATTCTTCATGGCAGACTTTCAACAAGGTGTTGGAAACATTCCTCAGAGATTCTGGTTGGTTATTTGAGTTCTTGTTGCCTTTCTATCATCTCGAACCAGTCTGCCCATTCTCCTCTGACCTCTCACATCAACAAGGCATTTTCGTCCACACAACTGACCGCTCGCTGGATATTTTCTCTTTTTGGGTCCATTCTCTGTAAATCCTAGAGATGGTTGGGCGTGAAAATCCCAGTAGATCAGCAGTTTCTGAAATACTCAGACCAGCCCGTCTGGCACCAACAACCAAGTTCAAAGTCACTTAAATCCCCTTTCTTCCCCATTCTGATGCTCGGTCTGCACTTCAGCAAGTTGTCTTGACCACCACTACATGCCTAAATGCATTGAGTTGTGGCCATGTGATTGGCTGATTAGCTATTTGTGTTAACAAGCAACTGAACAGTGAGTGTATGTGACTTGTAAATTTAGGGTGGATTGTCACTGTTCTTTGGGTGCAAGGAAGGTAACAAATCAGCTACTCCTCACACTCTGTCTAGGTCTTATCTCCTGCTTTCCTCTTCCAAGGCCCAGCCAGCTGACAGGAGCTACACTGAATCAGTTCAGTGGCCTTGAGGTAGCAGGCCAACTCCTTCTCACAGAGATCAGGTGTGAGAAGACTTGTTGATCTAATATGAGCTTCCTTCCTTGTCATTTATTAATGCATATATGGTAACACTCTCTAATAAATTCATATCAGAGTTAGTTGTACCAATGAATTATAACTTCTTTGTCTTTTTAACCAATGAAATGTCACAACACCCCACTTGGGGAGCATATAACCTTTTGTAACTTTGGTCTGACTTTGGAGATTTCTGGGTATTTGACAAGAGCTTTTTTCTTTTTACTGTTTTAACATTTTACTGTTGTTTTTTACTTTGATTTATTCAGACATTTCTTCCATACATATTAAACATATTATTATTGCATATGCAAAATTACATATAATACATATATGAATAATATTATTATATGTACATGTACATGTATGTTTGTATATACATGTAATACATAAAAAACTTTATTGCATATACTAACTAAAATACATATAATACATGATTTTGCATATTGCTGTTGTCGGAACAAAACCTTGTGTCTCCAAAATGGTAACTTTACAGGAGAGAGAGAAAACTTACTTTACTTTCACTGTAAGTCAATTCACCAGAAATTATTCCAAGTAATTTGGGGCTGTTTCCTTTGGTCCATTCATCATGAAATTTACACACAGTGTAAAAGGCAACAGGCAGTTTCAACTTCCATCAAAAACTGAAAAATGATAAAAATGGAGACGCAAGGTTTTGTTCTGACAGCAGCGATATACAAACTTACATATAAGATATATTAGTATTATTGTATATACAAACTTTGATGCAATACATATAAAACATTATTGCATATGCAAACTTACATATAATACATATAAGACATAATATTGTTGTGTATATGAAGGTGAGGCCAAACACTTTAATTTTAATGTAAGTCAATGTAACAAGTTTATAGACAAAAAAGAAAATAGACAAAAAGGGAAGAATCGTGAGAAGCAGAAGATGCACTGAACTTTGGAGGTGTGGAAAAATATCTCTAAAAAACTGAAAGAGAGTCTCCTAAACAGAAAGGAAGCTGTAATAAAAGTCAACACTAATAACTTGTTAAGGCTTCTGTGTGTTTTTTGTGAAGTTCATGTTTTCTGATCTTCCTGATGCTGAAATGAGTAACTTGTACTTAATGACTCTTTTCACTAAAAAATAAAGGGTGAGTTTCACACAGCACTGTGTCTGTCTGTTTGTCTCTGTGTGTGTGTGTGTGTGTGTGTGTGTGTGTGTGTGTGTGTGCGTGCGTGCGTGCGTGCGTGTGTGTGTGTGTGTTTGTGTGCCCACACCCTTGCCACACGACAGGTTAAATGTTGGTAGAGAGGGCAAAGTCTTTGTGGCTGCCACAGTTCAGATTAGCCCACCCAAAGAGAAGTCATTCTGACAGTGAGGCTGTTAGAGATTTTATTCTGAAAGAGGATTATGTGTTATTTTTGCTACAATTATATATATATATATATATATATATATATATATATATATATAATTGTGTCTCTTTAGTAACAGCTTCAACAGTCCATTCACTGAGAACCCAAAGAGAAGTCATTCTGACAGTGAGGCTGTTAGAGATTTTATTCTGAAAGAGGATTATGTGTTATTTTTGCTACAATTATATATATATATATATATATATATATATACATATATATAATTGTGTCTCTTTAGTAACAGCTTCAACAGTCCATTCACTGTGGAAACCCACCAGTTCCTGTCAGTTATTCAGCCTCATTGCAGGCAGGGTTCAGCTCAGCACACTTCTCCTTCTTCTGAGGACCAACCAACAACAGGAAAGGAGCATGAGTTCGGTTACATCTCTTCATCAAACCACTGGCACTTACAAAGAGAAGAATCTCTCTCTGGTTTGGCTCAGCCTCTTCCTGTGGAAAAAAGTTTTTTCTTTCTTTTTATAAGACTTTATAAATGAAAAAATGGCTCAAGTGAAGAAAGCCACAGGTGGTTTTTTATTTCAGAGTGGGTTTAATAAGAGTTATATGGAGGTCCTTTAAAGAGCTTTTCAATAGATAGTCCTTCAAAGAACCCTTTATGTAAAGAGGGTGCTCTAGTGACAGGAACCTTTTTATAGTACATGATGTGAAGATTCTACACCAATTCATGGTTTCACATCCAAGCCAAGAAGTGTTCTGAACATTTATGTTATATGGAGGTCCTTGAAAATGTAAGAAGGCTCTCCTCGCTTACACAATTCATTTTTTGAAGAACCATCCATTGAAGGGTTATTTATAACACTGGTTCAGGCAACTTGTCCTCAGGGATCGACATCTGAGGGTCTCTGAGGCCCGTTTTGAGAACCTCTTTTTTAGGAAACCAGAAGTGATTCTTATAGGCATCTCTCCAAAGAGACCTCTGTTTAAGAGAGTGTGGTGGTCTTTCAAAGGCCCTTCACTGTCAGTGTTACGTTTCTTCTCCCTAATGTGTTTATGAGAATTGTTCTGGATTCAGGTTACTTAAAGCACTGTAAGCATTGCTGCCAGGATGCTGGTAGTGAATCTGATTAATTCTAGGTGAATCTAGAAATTGATTTTGGTACGTAGTAAATCTTGTGGCACAAAAGTAGGGTAGCTGTTTCCTCTCTGCATGCCCTCTTTCGCATTTTAACCACACACACACCACACCCATTCGTTTCACATAGTTCAGGTCCTCCAAAATAGCAGGTATTAGTGTCAGTTATTCAGTTAGATTTACAACGAAGTTCTAAGAGTGAGCATTAAACCACACATGCCCCTCTGCCTACATATATATCGCTGTTGTGGGAAGAAAATCTTGTATCTCCAAAATGGTAACTTTACAGGAGACGGAAAAAACACATGTTACTTTTAATGTAAGTCATTTAGGCCATTTCTTTCAGTCCATTAATCATTAAATTTATGTACAATGTAAAGGGCAACAGGTAAAAACAATTATGCATACACGCATGCACACACATATATTCCTTTGACTTCACCCCTGACCATGTTACACATATTGTTGTTCTAAGGGTAAAAGAATAAACCCAATCTCTACAGCATACTGTACTACACACACACACACACACACACACACACACACACACATATTGTATATATACGCATATATGCCAACTGTCTGCTAATAATTTATTAATTAAAATAATTAAAGCAGGAATAGGTGATGTGATTTTGTAGAAACCAGGAAATATAAGATACTTTTTATCAAAAAGCTCCACCTCCTACTTTCAGCCGGCCTTCTAAAGTCACCCTGCATCCCTCCAAAACATATGATCACACATGGACTTACACATAGTTGTGGAGTCGTACATAATGTAGCTACATACACTGTATTGCCAAAAGTATTCGCTCGTCTGCTTTCACACACATATGAACTTGAGTGACATCCCATTCTTAATCCATAGGGCTTAATATGATGTCGGCCCACCCTTTGCAGCTGTAACAGCTTCAGCTCTTCTGGGAAGGCTTTCCACAAGGTTTAGGAATTTGACCATTCTTCCAGAAGTGCATTTGTGTGGTCAGGCACTGATGTTGGACGAGAAGGCCTGGCTCACAATCTCTGCTCGGGTTGTGGTCAGGACTCTGCGCAGGCCAGTCAAGCTCTTCCACACCAAACTCGCTCATCCATGTTTGTATGGACCTCGCTTTGTGCACTGGTGTGCACTCATGTTGGAACAGGAAGGGGCCGTCCAAAAACTGTTCCGGCAAAGTTAGAAGCATGAAATTGTCCAAATTCTTTTGGTCTGGCCAAGCCCAACTCCTGAAAAACAACCCCACGCCATAATCCCCCCTCCACTAAACTTTACACTTGGCACAATGCAGTCAGACAAGTACCGTCTCCTGGCAACCACCAAACCCAGACTTGTCCATCAGATTGCCAGATGGAGAAGCGTGATTTGTCACTCCAGAGAACACGTCTCCACTGCTCTAGAGTCCAGTTTTGGGACTTTACACCACTGCATTCGATGCTTTGCATTGTACTTGGTGATGTAAGGCTTGGATGCAACCACTCGGCCATGGAAACCCATTCCATGAAGCTCTCTATGCTGTTCTTGAGCTAATCTGAAGGTCACATGAAGTTTGGAGGTCTGTAGCAATTGACTCAATTGACGGAAACTTGGTGACCTTTGCGCACTATACGCCTCAGCATCTGCTGACCCCACTCTGTCATTTTACGTGGTCGACCACTTCATGGCTAAGTTGCTGTCATTCCCAATCGCTCCACTTTTATTGTTATAATACCACTGACACTTGACTGTGGAATATTTAGTAGTGAGGAAATTTCATGGAGTGCACAGGTGGCATCCTATCACGGTACCACACTAGAATTCACTGAGCTCCTGAGACCCATTCTTTCACAAATGTTTGTAATCTGTGGCCATGGAAGTAATTGGAACTCCTGAATTCAATGATTTGGATGGGTGAGTGAATACTTTTGGAAATATAGTGTAACTAGATAGCTAAGTTGGCTATCAGAAAAAAAAATTGACTGCTATTGGGATGTAAAGAATATTTCAAGAAATATAAAAAATAATGTTTCTAAAATAAATCACCTACTCCATCTTCAGTGTCTGTGTGGGTTTCCTCTGGGTACTCTCCTTCCACAGTCCAAAGACATGCAGTCAGCTTATTGGACATGGTGAATTGCCCCTAGATCTGAGTGTGTGAGTGAATGTGTATGTCTGTGTGTCTGTCTGCCCTGCGATGGACTGGTGACCTGTCCAGGGTGTATCCTGCCTTCCTACCAATGACAACTGGGATAGACTCCAGCGCCCCCTGCAAGCCAGAAGGAGAAGCAGCTTAGATGATGATGATGTGTGTGTGTGTGTATACTAGGGTAGTATCCCTTTTTGGAGATATCACAGCTTGTAAATGCTTTCTGTAGCCAGTAGGGGTCTTTCTTTCTTGTCTTCAAAACTTTCACCCACTCTTCATTGCAGAATGATTCTAGTTTTGTAATACTCTTGTGTTATTGTACATGTGCAGCATGTTTAACATCTACCCACAGATTTTCAGTGATGTTCAAATCATTCCAGAAGCTTCAGCCTACATTTCTGGGAGTAGTTCATGGTAGATTTTGAGGTATTTTTTCATCATTATTTCTTCCAAAGCTTCCAAAATTTGCTTTTAAAATTTGCTGATATTTAGTGAAATAAATGTTTTCTGTTATCTGTGCATTATTTTCTGTGCCACTGGCTGCCATATAGCACCAAAGGATAATAGATCAACCCTAGTGCTTAATAGTTGGTAGTGGGGGTGGGGGGGTTGGTACATTTCCTGTTGACTCTTCCATGCAGATCATGCTTGTTCATGCCATACTGCATACTACACAACAGTTGCTTCTGCCTAGGCAAGCTGATTGGTTGAGAGGTGTTCTAACTATGTTGTCATTTCGCCATAATGTCACAGTTTTTTCATAAACACTGTATCACTCTACTGAGACGACGTTGCTAAGCAACAACTTTGACAGCTGTAGGAGACGCTCAAGCTATTTGAATCATTTTACTTGTTACTTTGTGCACAAACAGAAATTCGATACTTTTAAGATCACATTTGACTGACAGCCAATTTTGTCAGACTCTGTACATGAGACTACACTTAATTCCCAAACTGTCATCGCCGCTGAGCAGCTTTTCAGTCAGCAGCTGTGACAGAAGAACAGCTAAAGAACCTGGAATCAGCCAGAAATGAATCGAATACCAAGCATGTAGTCTGATCTTCAGAGTCTGACCAAATCGGACTGAGCCATAAAACATAAAAAAGCAATAAGAAAAACAAAACAGCCACTCAGTCGTGATGACAGTTTCAGAATTTAGTGTAAGTAGCTGGAGAACGATCTGCCAGCTGTCCAGTGAGTGGGCGGTGCTCGTTACACTGATGTAGCAACAAGCTACTTGTTAAGGAACTATAATTTGGCAGAAGGAATTGCTAATATTAAAACATACTAAAGGACATGTTCACGGCCCAGTTTATTAATTTCTTACTTTATTTATTTAACTGTTGTATAAAAGCAATAGAACAGTCGAGGTCATGTGTTATCGTATATAACATCATGGCTGTGATGATCTACTGTACTCACCTTTGGTTCATGCCTGCAACCAAATCACAGTCATGATGTTATTTCGTGACAACACATTCCCTCTCGTGTTCTATTGCTTAAGTGTAATAGTGCACCACCAGCTAAATCGGTGTGTCAGCTAAATCTTCCAGCAGGTACTTTGCCATGTGGAGGTTTTGCTTTGCCTTTCTTGATAGCATATGTGCAGTGCAGTGCTATCAGAGAGCTTTATAGATCTTTCAGCTCTTACTTTGACTTTGACAGTTCCCCTTAACTGCCATTCCTTAAAGTCATTTCAGTCAGTGAAATTACAGCCTTTCCCTGCTTTGTAGGCATCAGTTAGGTTTATTTTCAAGGTTGTTGAGTCTTAGCGCAAACTTTGAGATGTGGGATAATTTATTATGCTTTGGAATTTACTTAGTTAAGAAGTTCTAATGTCAATTCTTGATCTGCCTAATTAGTCCTAATGAGTCAAATAAGATTTAATGGATTTCAGAGATGAAGAGCTCGGAAGAGCTTCCGAACTTTACATGTGCTCCAATTACTTTTTCATTTTTTCTTGTTTTTAGTTCATCTGGTCGAGTCTAGAACAATTGTGCATTAATTACATTTGCAGAAAATGTTTGTATTTAAAGGTTTGCTGCTGTGTTTATTTCTTTTTACTTCAGAAATCAATGAATTGTAACAAAACACACTGTGTTACTTACAATTTTGCATATTTTATATCTTGGATTAATTTATGTTCACTCCTGCACCAAGAGAAACAGCTAAACCGCTGTGTTTTGTACTTAAAAAAAAAAGATCATGACTGTGATTGTGAAAGTGCCTGAAGTGGAGAGAGGGTAGGAAGGAGTGGCAGAGCAGAATACATTAGACACTCTACATGACAAAACAGACACTCTGCCTTGACAGTGTCTCTCAGCTTAGTCTCCAGAGCATCGTCTTTCAGGAGGTGAGTAGAGTCTGCTTAGTCACTTACATTCTGCCTATGACCAGGCTGTAGTAGCACTGTCATGACTTACTGAGCACATTATGTCTTGGTTTCAGATTTTATGTAGAGTGCATTGAACTCATAACCAGAGATTTCTGATAAGAAGATGCAGTTGAAGCACAACTTTCTAGAAAGGTCATAGAACAAGAAAGCATTGTGAGACACTTATGTTCTTGCTTTTCTCAGCTCTCATATTTAGGCTGAAGTTGCCATACCAGTATTTGGAACTCAGGAATAAAGATGACCCAAAACGCATAAACTTTAAAGTGAGGCAACATTTTATTATAATTCCTGTTGTGTCTCTTTTTTCTTAATTTGATGAAGGAAATGAACATCCTAAAAGTAAATTAATATATTTGAAAGGGTCATTCCTTGTTTTTAGTGCTTCAGCATTCGTTTTAAGGTAGCATTTATAAATACATAAAGTTACTGGTAACACTTTATTTGGAGGGTCATTTATAGATGATTAATAAACTCTTAACAGATCATCAGTAGCACACCGACAGCATATCAGTGAGGTAGTGAAGCATCTGAATACATTGAAGTAAATATCTTATAGATGTTCTGTTGATGTATTGCTTAGGTTAAGCAGATGTATTGTTAATACATTACTTCTATTACACCAAACCTAATCTTACCCCACCTTACCCAGAACTTAACCCTAAGCCTGGCCCGAATCCTAACCCTGACCTTAACCTCAACCCAGAACCTAACCGTAACCTTAACCTTAACCCATAACCTAATCCTAACCTTCATATGTTTCTGACATGTCACTGAGTCTGTGGAGTGTTTAGTTCATCTAAAAAAAAAAGTGTGACCATGTTACTAAACTAGGATGTCCACTTTATTAGGGACATACACATAACATCTCAAAAGACTTTTGATTTAAGCCAATATGAATTAGTTTAAAATGTTTTCCAGCTAATGATCTATGTTACAATAGCAGAAATTGTATGTACTGAGTTACTTTCTTCCTGTTTTTGTTGTAATTGAAGTTATGAGTAGAGTAAACTGTAACTCTCCAGTGCAGAGTGCTGATTCACTGGCAGTAAGTAGAACCTATTTCAGTAAATGTGCCGTGGAGTGAAAATGACTAGCTGTTCTGTAAAAACACACATTCTGCTTTTGACATGTGAGTTCATTTTTCAAAGCCAGAGGCAAAATTTACATTATGTATTTTGTTGATGTCACGATTGGGCCCTCCCAGTCCTGTCCATGTACTTTTTGCTTACTTTTTCATCCATGTGCAATTGTGTTTGTTTCCTAGTCCGGCCCCTTGTTTTGGTTACTCCGCCCCTGATTGTCTCCACCTGTGTTTCCACCTGTCCCTCGTTTACCCTTATGTATTTAACCCATGTGTTTTCCCCTGTCTGGTTACTGGTCTTTGAATTGTCTGAACTGTTTGAATTGTCTGGTCTTTGTCTGAATTGGTGGATGTATTTTATTCTCATGGTGTTTGTTGTTTGATTCAGTGTTCATTTCGTCATGTCTGTCCCTCCTGCTCTCCGTGTTGCATGTTTGAACCTGGACTGTCTAGACTATGACCCTGGATTTGCCCTTAATAAACATTGCTTGCCTCAGCACATGTATCCACCTCCTTGCTCCCAACCATTACAGTTGAATTTCTAAGTTTAAATAATTTAACACTTTATAGCACAATTTAACATATTTGCGAAAAAAAAAACTAAATGTAAAATGTGGCTTGTGCAAAAGTTTTTCTTTTTAAATAAAAAAAATATATTTTATGGTTTATTTTTTAAAATATGTAAAACTCAGCACATAAATAGAAATTGTACACTAAAATTAGCAGAAAATGTAAAGTTTAAGCATGTTCTTTATAGGGTGTGTTATTTCATTTTCAGTAACAAAATCAAAATTATACTCAATGGCTATAATACTTAATAATATAATTTAAAATATAATACATAATACTTAATGGGTGTGCAAACTTTGACTTTGGTGCACCTACAGTCAGTTATGCTATTATTGCTAAATACAATGGAAAAGCCCTGGTAGAGCTAAGCTTTTTTAAAAAGTAGGGTAAAAAGGAATAAATAGCAACTGGGAAACATAAAGGAAGTATAAATGAAAGTAAGAGTAAAGTTTAAAAAATGATAAAACAGGAAGTAAAAATACACGACAGTTAAAATACATTCTAAAATTGAATTTAAAAATGAAGAAAAATAGATGGAGCTGAAACATATAATGTAAGAATAAATAAAGTAAAAAAAAGTAAGGTAAAGAAAAAAGTAATATTGATACTAAATATCAGTAAGACACTGAATGAGATCATATTTTTTATGTTAACTGACTTGTACTGTATTATCTGTTTCCAAAATTTAGTTTCCTTATTGTTTCCTTTTTAATTATGTATTATTAAATTATTATGCTTTGTTAAATTACTATGCCTTGTTAAAGTAAAAAAATACTTCACAGAGTAACAAGTAATTAAACTAGTTTAATTCAACTTAAGTCATTTAAATAAACATTTTATTCAAAGCATTTATTTTAGGCAAATAAATTATTTAATTTTCTTCTTACTACATGAAGTAAATTTTTTAAAAGTTACCATTTTTTACAGTCTAATATGTTCCGTTGTTTTGTTAATTAACAAATTACATTCTACATTGTTTTTAGCCATTTGAGATTTGTTTATTCATTATTGTATTTAATGTAATGCTTCTCTCTCTTTTTTGTTTTTTACAAATTCTTCAAAGTTTATTGATTACTCATTTTCTTATTAGGTGGCACCCCTCCTTCTCCATAAATTGCACAAATTTCAGTTGTGAAAAAGGACTGAACCCCTGTTGTGGTTAAACTGGAACCCCACCTTCCGCATTTGCCCTCTCTCATTTTTTCACAATGTGGTCAAGACGACTTTTAGCTTCTGCCCTGGTGTTCCTTAGCCTCAGTTCTCTGATGCTATATGTGCTGGTATTCAAGTGGTTAGGAACCAACCAGGACCATCTTCGCCCCCAAAACATAACCATCTTGCTGTGGCACTGGCCTTTCGGAATCTCCCACAGCCTGAAGGGGGATGTTTGCTGGAGCGAGTTTGGCATTCCTGGATGCTTCCTTGAGAACAATCGATCTATGTTCTCTCAGGCTGATGTTGTAGTTTTCCATTACCATGAGCTTTGGACCAAACGCTCCAAGTTGCCGTTGCATCTGTCACGTCCACTGAGACAAAGGTGGGTTTGGCTGTCACTAGAGTCTCCGATGAATAACCACAATCTGACAGCCTATAATGGCTTGTTCAACTGGACCATGAGCTATCGGCGTGATGCGGACATCTTTGTGCCGTATGGAAAGCTGGTTCCGAAGACCAACAACAGCACCTACCTCATACCACGAAAAAGGAACTGTCTAGTGGCCTGGGCGGTCAGTAACTACAAGGAGCACCACAGAAGGTCTAAGGTATTCCAGCAACTGAAGCAATACATTCCAGCTGAGCTGATTGAGGTATACGGTCACTGGAATGGCAGGCCACTTTCTAACAAAGCTCTACTCCCTGCTATATCTCAATGCCTTTTCTACCTTGCCTTTGAAAACTCTTTGTACAGGGACTATATCACGGAAAAGCTATGGCGCAACTCACTACAAGCAGGGAGCATCCCAGTGGTGCTTGGACCCCCTAGAGATAACTACGAATGCCTGGTGCCCCGAAATGCATTCATCCATGTCAATGACTTCAGGAGTGTCAAGGAACTGGCTGCTTTTCTAAAGCGTCTGGCCTCTGATAGACAGAGTTATAAGTCTTACTTCAGATGGCATGACAGTCATGAAGTGAAGACCATCACAGACTGGAAAGAGAGACTGTGCACTATCTGCTCTCACTACAACAGACTACCCACACACAAAGTCTACCAGGACCTATACAACTGGGTCAACATGTGAGTCATTTGGGACATATGCAATCAGACAACAATTCCTCAATTGATATCCCCATAAACATGCTCTTTCACAGCAACAAGCTTTACTAATTTTTAAACTGTTTAATGCCATGTTTCCTATCACAATATGAAAGATGCACAGGGCTTTGTTTACTGTTGGAATTCTTATATGTTCTTTTCTTGTTAGATTTGTGTTGTGTTTTTTTTTTCCAAGTGAGTGTGTGACCTCACTCAAAGCACAACTAAGCTCAGTGGGAGTTTATTATTGTTTTGTTCAATCAGAGTAACAGTAAAGCGTGACTGACTTAATTTCTTCTTTACACATTTTCTTATTCGAAAGGGTAGTTTGTGATGCAAACTGAATAAAAATCTTCACATTTTAGGTTATTTTTTTTACTTATCAGTTAACCCTTTAATCAGTTAAAAACCTTTAATCAGTTAAAATCTCAGTGTTATTACATACTAACGCTTATTATTCAGCAACTACAGGGACATGAATAATGGAGAAGCACATAAAATTCCTAAGGGGTAAAGTAACATTCTGGTTATATTAGGGTTTCTAAATTGCAATAGCATAGTGCAGCTCAGTAGCATAGCATTTTAAACTTAACATAGTAGCGGCTCTAAACAAACACTGAAATTTAAAGAATTTACTTGTTTTGGCAAAACAAAAATTGAATTGTGCGCTTCAATTTTTCATTGCACTGAATGTTATTTTTGCAGGCATGCTGTGATGCTTCTCCAAACTCGCAGCATCGCTAGAAAAAACGCATTTGTCGGTGAAGTAAGAGATGCAAGAAAAGATGAAGAAAGTACACCGCCAACATAGAATATCTTAAGAAATCATCTCAAGTGTGTTGCATTGCACACATTGGTCAAACGCATAAACAATCGCCTAGATGCGAATGGAACGCCCTTCCGGGATTCTCAGAATAGAAGTGTTTTCTGTCACAGCTCAGCTTAAGGCCGAAGGTACAGCCTATACACCTTCTTGGTGTTTTCTTTCACCGCTTGTCTAAATATGACAGATACAGCCTATACCCTCTTGATGTTTTTTCTTTATTGTTGTTCTTTAACAGTTGTTGGTTTTAATGAGCAGCTAAATCTCCCCTCTTTTGTATCTGGTGAGGAGGCCTTCAGCACCATTTGGCACCCCTTGCATGCCAACCCATGTCTGAGATGCTTGCTTGTGAAACTGAAAAAAGGTAGTGTCTATCTGAGTCAGAAAGGATTATGTCCATGCGAGAGTGTGATGTATGTGTTAATGTGCTTTAGTTAAAACAGAACAACTCTTAGATCCTAAGTGCCCTGTAGACTCAATCTCTTCTATCAAAGTACATTCATACCAAAGTTTAAAAAAATAAAGGTTTCTAAATGGTTCCTGTGTTGGCTGTATAGCTTTAGGAGAAACATTTACAACTGGAGGTTCTTTAAAACTGGGTGAAACATCTCATTTACAAAAGCAACCATCCATGAACATATTCTCCAAAGCAGGGAGGGGAACTCCTGACCCGGAGGGCCAAACTCGTCAACATTTTACAAAGAAATCTACAGACTGTGCTGGACTCTGTCCCTCAGTTCCCCACCCCTGCTTTAGGGAACCAAATGTGGTTCTTCTATGATATCACGCCGAAGAACCCTTTTAGGCACTCCTAATTAAACATTTTCTGGCTGGATCATCTATAAACGTTCCCTTCTTGCAGGCAACAGTACACAGAACCACAGAATATCTTAAGAAATGATCTCCAGTGTGCAGAAGGGTTTGTCACACTTTGCCTAGATGTGAATGGAACGCCCTTCCGGGATACTCAGGATAGAATTGTTTTCTGTCACTTGGCAAAAGGCCACACTTACAGCATATAATCTCTTAGTGTTTTTTCTTTGTTTCAGCAATTGTGGTCATAAGACAGTTGCTGGTTCTAATGAATCAGGGACATAAATAATGGAGAAGCACATAAAATTCCTAAGGGGTAAAGTAACATTCTGGTTATGTTAGGGTCTCTAAATTGCAGTAACATAGTGCAGCTCAGTAGCATTTTAAACTTAACATTATGTAGTGGCTCTAAATAAACATTGCAATTTAAAGAATTTCCTTGTTTTGGCAAAAACTGAACCAGCTCTTCAACTTTTCATTGCACGGAATGTTATTTTCGCAGACATGCTGTCATGCTTCTCCATATTTGCAGCTTGCTAGAAAAAAGGCATTTGTCGGCCAGGTTGTGGCTGCTAAACCTCCCCTCTTTTAGATCAGGCCTTTAATACCATTTGTGCCATCCCTTGACTGAGATGCTTGCTTGTGAAACTGAAAAAAGGTACTGAGTGCCTATCTGAGTCAGAAAAGAATTATGTCCATACGAGGGTGTGGTGTATGTGTTAATGTGCTTTAGTTAAAACAGAACAACTCTTAGATCCTAAGCGCCCTGTAGACTCAACCTCTTCTATCAAAGTACATTCCTAGTGAAGTTTCAGTGCCTCACTTGCTTGGTTACAAAAGCAACCATCCCTGAACACATTCTTCAAGCAGGGAGGGGAACTCCTGACCCGGAGGGCCAAACTCCTCAACAATTTACAGAGAAATCTGCAGACTGTGCTTGACTCACTGTGCTGTCCCTCAGTTCCCCACCCCTGCTTTAGGGAACCAATTGTGGTTCTTCTGTGATATCACTCTGAATAGCCCTTTTTGGCACTCCTGCTTTAATATCTTCTGGCTGGACCATGAATAAATGAGCTGGCCAGGTTCTGGCTGCAAGTCTCCCCTCTTTTAGATCTGGTGAGGCCTTTAACACCATTTGGCACCACTTGCGTTCAAACCCTAGTTTGAGATGAAATGGCTTGGATGCTTTTCATTGGTCTAGAACATCATGTGAAGGTTCTTCAAACCTTCTTCTTTACAAAAAGCACTCTTTAAAAGACTAACCATTGAGGTTCTCCAGGGAACCAAAAGTGGTTCTTCTGTGGCATTACAAAAAAAAAAAAAAAAGTCCATGTTTGCTTTACCTGCTTCCAAATTTGCAGGCTAGACTGTAAAAATCCCCTCTGTGCAGTAAATAATCCATTGAAAAATGAAGGATCTTAAGTGCTGAGGTTCTTCAAATCTTTATTTTTAGGAATGTAGACATTTTCAGAAGTCCTCAGTGAAAAGTCTTTCAGCTAGACGTCTGATATTGTGCTTTTATTGTGTGAGAAAGTGTAGTTCTGACTTATTTATGAAAAGTTATTCTTACCTTTGCATGCTGCGTCCTCTCACTTTTACCAGAACCACTGAGAGCTGAGTGGAAATACCACAGCACACCTGTTACCACAAGCACTTTTTAGGACATATTTACAGCATTTGGGCATCAGTCAAGCATTTTTGCTGACATTTTTGGCCTTATATTTTTTACTCTGTTTATATATAAGTAGCAACAGGTCAGAATTCAACATAAACTGACAGTTTAACCCTTTAAATGCTCACCAGCAGGCCCAAATGTTTTATTACACACTTCGATAACCCAGGAATTTTCAGTTTGCACTGATGTCCCTGAAGTGACTGAACAATGAACCTTAGTAGGTAATAAGCATGGAATTTGAAGGGGTTAAGCACTTCTGTTTACATGTTTACAACTGAGCTGCAGCAGCAAACTGGGCTGCTTGCTAACCATTCGTTGATGGTTTACAAGCTGCCACATGTAAAGCATTCAATTGAGTGTTTAAAAAAAAATCAGAATTAGCTCTAAATTAACATGCTTTCATCATCACTTCAATACCAGGGACTTGCTGTCGCTCCCATTAGAGGAGGTTTCAGTCTGAGTAAGCTGACGTTGGTATGTCTTTGATATTCAACCAAATTCATCATCTTAACAAAGCAAGCTATCACTGAACGCATCACTCAGTGTGAAAAACACTGCATTTATGCTCTTTCCAAATGAATCAGAGGCAATCTGGGGATTTTACTAGTAGAGAGTGCTGCTGTGAACACATCATAGCCCAAAGCTGTATTTCCTTCACAGAAAAGATTTATAATACACTCTTTAAAAAGATGGTTCTTTAAGGGTTTAGTAAAGAAATGGTTCTAAAAAAAAACCGAGCACTCAAAAAACTTGTTGCATGATTAACCCCTGAAAATCACAGGCATGTTACATAGTAAGGCTTATATTCAGTACACTCTCAGAAAACAACTGTACCCCTCTAGTTACTGGGGTGGTACATTCAAATGAGTCAGGGAGCATAACTGTACAGAGCCCCGCTGGTGACATCCTGTATAAATAAAAAGAATGCGTGCCACGATGTAGTAAGCCATGATCTCGTTCCCACGCCTTACTAAGTCATGGCCATGACTTAAACATCTCATTCCCACACCTTACTAAATCGTGACCATGCATTAGGATCTCGTTCCCATGCGTTAGTCAGGCGTGTCCACGCATTATTTTTATTTATACAGGATGGCACTAGCGGGGCTCCGTATAATTGTACCAAAATCCACTGAAATTATATTTTCTAAGTTGTATTGACTCCACAAACCCCATCTCATCTCCAGGCTTTTTGTTTTATTGTTTTGTTTTAAAACATTAGGTTATGTTCAAATATGTACTTTTCGCCTGGAAAAACTTATTGAAGAAACACAATTGGACCTTAAAACCACTGTTGTACCTTTGAGGATACAATTACATTTGCACTTTATTGAATGAAAAAATGCACAGAACCTTAATTTCTAACAGTGTAAATACATGGACTTCAATATAAACGGGCTGAACTATTCTTTGCTTATAAAAGTGTGTAGTAAGAATTTGGTCTTTTTATGGGTTACATGGTTCTTTGTATCATGAAAGTGTTCTTCAGATTGAAAAGGGTTCCAAATATCACCAAAAAGGGTTCTGCTATTGTTAGAATGTCTGTGTAACATTAGAAGAACCCTTTTTGGTGCTATGTAGAATCATTTACAAAAAACACCTTCTCCATCAATCTGAAGAACAATTTCATGATGCAAAAAAGCCTTTAATCATATAAAGGGTTCTATGAATGTTTGTGGTTCAATATCAAACCATTCCTTACTAAAAAAAACCTAAAAAACTATCTTTTGAAAAAGATTTCTATAGTACTGTACGGTACTAATAGTATAATAATGATCATTTTGTTGTATAAAATTTCTCTAGTACTATCATAAAGAAATATTTGTTACTTGTGAAATATCCTTGTTTCTGTGCTCAGTGTCCATTTTATCAGTTCCACTTACTATATCGGTGCACTTGGTAGTTCTATAATTACAGGCTGCTGTCCATCTGTTTCTCTGATACTTTGTTAGACCCCGTTTACCCTGTTCATCAGTGGTCAGGACCCACATGGACCCTCACAGAGCAGGTAGTATTTTGGTGGTGGATCATTCTCAGCACTGCAGTAACACTGACGTGGTGGTGGTGTGTTAATGTGTGTTGTGCTGGTCTGAGTGGATCAGACACAGCAGTGCTGCTGTGACCACTGAAGAACAGGGTAAACGGGGTCTAACAAAGCATCAGAGAAACAGATGGACAACAGCCTGTAATTGTATATTTGCAAAATGTTACACTTATGCAGTTGAGCAAATACAGAAGTTGTAATGTAATACAGTGGGAGGTCTGTTAGGTTCAGTTTAAATTTCAGTTCAGCTTAAGTTTAAAGTGCAAGGTGTCGCACGTCATTTCATTATGTTTTTGTTTGCATTTCAGTGTCCCATGTTCTTTGGAAATGAGGTTGTACAATGCTTGTGTAATGTCCTGTAGTAAAGTACTGTAATGCTTGTGTAATGTCCCGTAGTAAAGTACTGTACTATATATAATTCTTGTGTAATGTTCTGTAGTAAGGTACTGTAATATGTGAATAATGTTTGCGTAATGTCCTGTAGTAAAGTACGGTAATATATATAATGCTTGCGTAATGTCCTGTAGTAAATACTGTAATATATGTAATGTTTGCATAATGTCCTGTAGTAAAGTACTGTAATATATATAATGCTTGCGTAATGTCCTGTAGTAAAGTACTGTAATATATACACTGCTCAAAAAAATAAAGGGAACACTCAAATAACACATCCTAGATCTGAATGAATGAAATATTCTCATTGAATACTTTGTTCTGTACAAAGTTGAATGTGCTGACAACAAAATCACACAAAAATCATCAATGGAAATCCAATTTATTAACCAATGGAGGCCTGGATTTGGAGTCACACACAAAATTAAAGTGGAAAAACACACTACAGGCTGATCCAACTTTGATGTAATGTCCTTAAAACAAGTCAAAATGAGGCTCAGTATTGTGTGTGGCCTCCACGTGCCTGTATGACCTCCCTACGCCTGGCCATGCTCCTGATGAGGTGGCGGATGGTCTCCTGAGGGATCTCCTCCCAGACCTGGGCTAAACTCCTGGACAGTCTGTGGTGCAACGTGGCGTTGGTGGATGGAGCAAGACATGATGTCCCAGATGTGCTCAATCGGATTCAGGTCTGGGGAACGGGCGGGCCGGTCCATAGCTTCAATGCCTTCATCTTGCAGGAACTCCAGCCACATGAGGTCTAGCATTGTCCTGCATTAGGAGGAACCCAGGGCCAACCGCACCAGCATATGGTCTCACAAGGGGTTTCAGGATCTCATCTCGGTACCTAATGGCAGTCAGGCTACCTCTGGCGAGCACATGGAGGGCTGTGCGGCCCTCCAAAGAAATGCCACCCCACACCATTACTGACCCACTGCCAAACCGGTCATGCTGAAGTATGTTGTAGGCAGCAGATCGCTCTCCACGGCGTCTCCAGACTCTGTCACGTCTGTCACATGTGCTCAGTGTGAACCTGCTTTCATCTGTGAAGAGCACAGGGCACCAGTCGCGAATTTGTCAATCCTGGTGTTCTCTGGCAAATGCCAAGCATCCTGCACGGTGTTGGGCTGTGAGCACAACCCCCATCTGTGGACGTCGGGCCCTCATACCATCCTCATGGAGTCGGTTTCTAACCGTTTGTGCAGACACATGCACATTTGTGGCCTGCTGGAGGTCATTTTGCAGGGCTCTGGCAGTGCTTCTCCTGTTCCTCCTTGCACAAAGGCGGAGGTAGCGGTCCTGCTGCTGGGTTGTTGCCCTCCTACAGCCTCCTCCACGTCTCATGGTGTACTGGCCTGTCTCCTGGTAGCGCCTCCAGCCTCTGGACACTACGCTGACAGACACAGCAAACCTTCTTGCCACAGCTCGCATTGATGTGCCATCCTGGATGAGCTGCACTACCTGAGCCACTTGTGTGGGTTGTAGAGTCCGTCTCAAGCTACCACGAGTGTGAAAGCACCACAAAAATTCAAAATTGCCAATAATTTCCACCTGTTGTCTGTTCCATTTGCACAACACCATGTGAAATTGATTGTCAATCGGTGTTGCTTCCTAAGTGGACAGTTTGATTTCACAGAAGTTTGATTTACTTGGAGTTATATTGTGTTGTTTGTGTTCCCTTTATTTCTTGAGCAGTGTATAATGCTTGCATAATTTTCTGTAGTAAAGTACTGTAATATATTTAATGCTTGTGTAATGTTATGTAGTAAAGTACTGTAATATATATAATGCTTGTGTAATGTTATGTAGTAAAGTACTGTAATATATATAATGCTTGTGTAATGTTATGTAGTAAAGTACTGTAAGAGACAAATTTAATATAATATTCTTATATAAGTCATGTAGAAACTACTGTAGTATTACTGTAGATAAAAGTGAAAGGGCAAAGATTGCTGAGCAGTCAGAGATGGCCTCCTCTTAGAAAGGTATAGAGTAACTGTACTGTGAAGACTATGCAAGTTTGTTTTTAAGAAAAGAGGAGAAACTTCTCACTTCTTCTTTCTCCACATCAGCACTGTTGGTCTCTCGTAATAGAGTCATATTTTTACTGACGTGGATGAGACAAAAACTCATTGGAACACACTGCCTTTTTCTTACATATAACTCCCTGATGACCAGAAGACTTAAAGGACCTATATTCAGCATTTTCTTTGTATTATTTTAATCCCAATTCATTGCTGACAATATCTAATCAAATTAGACATTCTTTGGAACTGTGCTTTTAAGACAGATATATGTAAATGAGCTCTCTTCTGATTGGCTGCCCTGTACTGTGTAACATTCAAAAAGAACTTCAACAAGAACATGCAGGACTAAACTGCTGTCCACCCTCACAAACACACACACACACACACACACACACACACACACACACACACACACACACACACATACAAACACATAGACACACACACTAACAGCAGGCCATGTAGGAGAAGAACAGAGTGAAGGGACATAGCACATCCCCCGCGGGTTCACCCCAACACCACATGTGTAATGTTAATGTGTAGGGGGTTTACAGTGTGAAGTCATTGAAAACGTGTTATTTTAAATGTTCTTTACAGAAAATGAGCAAAAGAAAAGGAATCTGAGGTTAAAATGATAATGAATCACATCATTTTTTCTTTTGGAAAACATTGAAAATGGGTCCCACAGACCTGAACACCACACAAAGGTACGTTATTTATCAGTGTCCGAAAGACAATGGCTGAGTAATCACTCACTGCAGCTGCATGTACAGGACCTCAAAATCACTAAATGTGTTTGGGTTTACTTGAATTGCGAGAAGCAGAAAATTAAACCAACTTATAAGACTGAACATTGCACATGTGGAAAAACATTCCTGCCTCTTTAAAAAAACTGAAACTCTTGTCTTCTGAAAAGAATGGACGACACTGTAAACAAATAAACTGATGTTTACTTAGTTGTTGAGGATTTTGTTGGATGTCTTTTCCTGATGCTGAAAAATGACCTTGTACTAATGGCTGTTGTGACTGGAAACAACATAAATGCAGGTTGGTCTCTGATTTTTGCACCATTCTGCATATACATATATCACAAAATAGAGATCTGAAATGATTAAACAATATATATATATATAGAGTATCTGTGTACAAATTCATGTTATTGTAGACTTACACTCAAATGTGAAAACAAAATACAGTATAATGATATCAAAAGTATAATAAGCAAAGTAATAATACAAAAAAAAAACATAAAACAGCTTGTGCATTTGCAGTGACATGCTCAGCACTTTAGTTTCCCTGTGCATATAAAATTGTGGTTATTTTTTATAGTATATTTCATACCAGTATTATATATATATTTATATATACAGTATCTCACAAAAGTGAGTACACCCCTCACATTTCTGCATATATTGTATTCTATCTTTTAATGGGACAGCACTATAGAAATGAAACTTGGATATAACTTAAAGATGTACAGCTTGTATAGCATTATAAATTTACTCTCCTCTGAAAATAACTCAGCCATTAATGTCTAAACAGCTGCCAACACAAGTGACTACACCTCACAGTGAACATGCCCAAATTGTCAATTTTTTGTATGACCACCATTGTTATCTAGTACTGCCTTAACACTAGAAGTCCCAGAGAGGGGTCATTTAACATGTCTACCTCTGGAACCCAGAGACGGGTCGAGTGACCTGAAGGATTTTAGCTAACATCCTATAATCACCGTCTTTTGTTCTGTAAATAAGGCCATTACTGGCGCACCACAGGAGGTTGTTGTTTGCCATTGAGTTTAGCTATTTAGTTTCTAGTTAGTTCTATTCAGTTTATTGTATTTGATAATATAAAGATTATACATTTTGTATTTAGTTTAGTTTTATTTGAGCAAAAAAGCAAACAATGAATTATTTATTTTTTTTTATTTTAAATAGAGAATTAGAAATTTTACAGCAAGGTACAGCTGTGAGTAATGACCAGAAGCATTTGTGTCAAGAGGACTGAAATTTCAGCGTGAAAAATTTAAGAACAACTCTTATTTGTTTCCATGCTTTTTATTATTGTTATAAAAATAATACAAAAAATACAAGGAATAAAACAATTCCACACATATTTACAATAGTCTGCAGTGGGGGCCTGCGTGTGTGTGAGTGGCATTTCTTTGTGTGGCTAGCATTTCAGCACTCACTCAGCAGTCTGTCTGCACTGTCAGAACATACCTGGCACTGCCAGGGTATGTCCCTGGTACATTTGCCACACGTGTATTTGTAACCTCTTGGGCATGGAATTCACCAGAGCTACACAAGTTGCTACTGGAATCCTCTTCTGCTGGATGTTAGACACCTTATGCTCCTCCAAATTCCGCTTGAGGATGACCCACAGGTGCTAAATCGGGTTTAGGTCTGGAGACATACTTGGTCAGTCCATCACCTTTACCTTCAGCAAGGCAGTGGTTCTCTCTCTCTCAAAAACACACCCTTGGAGGTGTGTTTGGGGTCGTTGTCGAGTTGGAAAACTGCTATGTGGCTCAGTTTCCGAAGGAAGGGGATCAAGTTCTGCTTCAGAATGTCACAGTACATGCTACCACCACCATGCTTAACTGTAGGCAAGAGACAGTTTTCTTGGTAGTCCTACCCGGGGCGCCACCACACATGCTGGACACCATCTGAGCCAAAACTGGCCATGCAGACCGAATTGATGCATTGTGTGGTGTATAGTCTGAGCACTGACAGGTTGACCTCCCACTTCTTCAACCTCTGCAGCAATGCTGGCAGCACTCATGCATCTATTTTTTGAAGCCAACCTCTGGACATGATGCTGAACACGTGAACTCTGTCCTGGAAAACTGCTGTATGACCTTGGTCACCATACTATAACTCAGTTTCTGGGTGTTAGCCATCTTTCTGTAGCCTAGGTCATCTTTGTGGAGAGCAACAATTTTATTTCTCACATCCTCAGAGAGTTCTTTGCCATGAGGTGCCATGTTGAATATCCAGTGGCCAGTATGAGAGAATTGTACCGAAAACACCCAATTTAACAGCCCTGTTCCCCATTCTCACCTGGAATACTAGGGAGGGACAACGACACAACTGGGCACAATCTGGACATGTTCACTGTAAGGTTTACTCACTTGTGTTGACAGCTATTTAGACATTAAGGCTGTGTGTTGAGTTATTTTCAGAGAACAGTAAATCTATACTGCTATACAAGCTGAACACTTTAAGTTATATCCAAGTTTCATTTCTACAGAGTTGTAACATGAAAAGATATAATAAAATATTTGCAGAAATGTAAGGGGGTGTATATATATACAGTTTGATTTCACAGAAGTTAATTTACTTGGAGTTATATTGTGTTGTTTAAGTGTTCCCTTTATTTTTTTGAGCAGTGTATATACAACACAATATAACCAAGTAAATCAAACTTCTTTGAAATCAAACTGTCCACTTAGGAAGCAACACTGATTGACAATCAATTTCACAGCTGTTGTGCAAATGGAACAGACAACAGGTGGAAATTATTGGCAATTAGCAAGACACACTCAATAAAGGAGTGGTTCTGCATGTGGGGACCACAGACCACTTCTCAGTACCTTTCTGCTTTCTGGCTGATGTTTTGGTCACTTTTGAATGTTGGTGGTGCTTTCACACTCGTGGTAGCATGAGACGGACTCTACAACCCACACAAGTGGCTCAGGTAGTGCAGCTCATCCAGGATGGCACATCAATGCGAGCTGTGGCAAGAAGGTTTGCTGTGTCTGTCAGTGTAGTGTCCAGAGGCTGGAGGTGCTACCAGTAGACAGGCCAGTACACCAGGAGACATGGAGGAGGCCATAGGAGGGCAACAACCTTTGTGCAAGGAGGAACAGGAGGAGCACTGCCAGAACCCTGCAAAATGACCTTCAGCAGGCCACAAATATGCATGTGTCGGTTAGAAACCGATTCCATGAGGATGGTATGAGGGCCCGACGTCCACAGATGGGGGTTGTGCTCATAGCCCAACACCGTGCAGGACGCTTGGCATTTGCTAGAGAACACCAGGATTAGCAAACTCGACACTGGCACCCTGTGCTCTTCACAGATGAAAGCAGGTTTCCACTGAGCACATGTGACAGACGTGACTGAGTCTGGAGACACCGTGGAGAGCGATCTGCTGCCTGCAACATCCTTCAGCATGACTGGTTTGGCAGTGGGTCAGTAATGGTGTGGGTTTGGCATTTCTTTGGAGGGCCGCACAGCCCTCCATGTGCTCGCCAGAGGTAGCCTGACTGCCATTAGGTACCGAGATGAGATCCTCAGACCCCTTATGAGACCATATGCTGGAGTGGTTGGCCCTGGGTTCCTCCTAATGCAGGACCATGCTGGACCTCATGTGGCTGGCGTGTGTCAGCAGTTCCTGCAAGATGAAGGCATTGAAGCTATGGACTGGCCCGCCCGTTCCCCAGACCTGAATCCAATTGAGCACATCTGGGACATCATGTCTCGCTCCATCCAACGCCACATTGCACCACAGACTGTCCAGGAGTTGGCGGATGCTTTGGTTAATAGTTTGGCTCCTTTGGTTAATAAATTTGATTTCCATTGATTTTTTTGTGATTTTGTTGTCAGCACATTCAACTTTGTACAGAACAAAGTATTCAATGAGAATATTTCATTCATTCAGATCTAGGATGTGTTATTTGAGTGTTCCCTTTATTTTTTTGAGCAGTGTATATAAAGAGAGAGACAGAGAGAGATACATAGATATAGATACATATGGAATACATAATTATGGTTACATCTGGTTGATAAGATTTAATTTATTTGCATTAAACTTAAAGGTAAATTCCACCATTTTTTAACATTCCTGCACAATTATATGGTTAAGATGTAATAGTCATTCAGATTGATTTAATGGGAAATGCCCCATTCTACAGAAACAAACTGAGTCAGAATTGTACAGATTGGCAGTGATAGGAATCTGAAGAGCTTAATGCCATTAAAAGTTCCCTCACAGAAGGTTACATTTCAGGTTACATGTAATGGTTAGAATTTACTCTCCGAGACGCTGTTTTACTAGTTGTGAGAAACTTTTGGCTTAAAATGTGTTTTAAACATCCCTTTAATTATATTAAGAGTTCAGACGTTTTGCATATTATTTGTAAGATTTAAACGCTTGCCTTTGGGAACAGCATATCAATTTAACAGGTGATGGTCAAGAAACCAATCAAGTGCAACATCGTTTAGATGCTAAAATAAATCTGCTTCTGCTTTCAACATCATTTTCAGTTTAATTTCCTTTTGGACTTATTTAAACTTTTTTTAAATAATAACAAGACCATCTGAACATTTTAATATTCAGATATATATTTGTGGACATGATAAATCTGGGTTTGGGATATAGTGAATATTTGTTAAACAAAAGTGTTTGGATATCAGCAACTAGATATTTCTAAACGTCAATTCAAATGTCATTTAAATCTCAAGCACTAGACTGCTGAGAACGACTGAAAAACAGCCTTTACTCTATTAGTCACTTCCTGTTATGCAAAATATATTTACAAAGCGGTGAAGCTTTGAGCCCATGAGTGAGTTAAGCTTTATTATCTGTAGCTTTATTATCTGAAGCACCAGATACTAACAGATGAACACTGAATACTATCAAGTGACCAGATATTGTATGGGGAGCACAGAATACTATGTGGCAGTGTATATATATACTGCCACATAGTATTCTGTGCTATACTATATATATATATATATATATATATATATATATATATATATATATATTCTCACCTTATAGTATTAATACACCCACTTCTCAAAGCTAATGTTTCTTCAACCAGCTAACACTAACAGCTGTTTAAATTTGTCACAATTTGCACAGCTAAACTCGATTTCTCCTCTTTCAACATCCCCAAAATATCAGTTAATTTTGGATCCAAACAATTATCTCCGAAGCCGAGATCAAGATCATCAGAGGATTAAAAAATGCTGTAACTATGTAAAATACATCTTGTGGATGAATAGAACAATATATCAAAAATGAGCTTTTAACTTAGCCAACTAGTAGAGAAACTAAATGTATTGTGTTTTGTTCAAATTGCTTCTTTAACAGTCATGTTGCATGGAAACGATATTGCAGGCAATTCATAGCGCGCAACTAGTTGCATGAAAGTTTCACCTCGTAATGCAGCCTAAGAAAAAACTCAACATACAAAACTGGTTCAGAGGCCAGTTTCATCCCCTGAACACAGCCAGTGCTGAGGCACCTTATTTGATTAATACAGTACATAAAATATAGTGAATTTGGAAAGAATATAGTGATTGTGAAGAGCAGCGATGCATCTCAGCGCATGTACATGTGCACATACATCACTGAGAAGTGCTGAACAGTGTGCTGGACTCTGAGTGAACCCTCTGTTTCTCTTGTAAGGCATGTATCGGCTGCAGATCCACTGTGGGCGTCAGTGCCACCTTCAGCCTCTGTAAAACATTACACACAAAACTCACTACTTTCACAGATAGAAATATGAAGTAAGAGTATGTGCACATGAATGTGTGTACCTAAAAATACTAGCAAATGTGTGTGGATATGTGCATAATCATGTCCATAGTGTGGAAGAAGGGGTGGGATGGCGGGGGGGTGTTGACTGGGACTGCCAATTTAATCTCTTGGATCCCTGATTGTCTCAAAATAACAATTCTGGGAAGTTCTTGAAAATAATCTTATTGCTGGTTGTGCTACTCTGCGCTGGGTTGTGGGGTAGTTAGGTGGGCTAAGTGTCTACCATGAAGGACAGCTATATGGTTAGAAGTGACCTGCCTGCTTTCTGGCCATGTCAGCTGGTGCTAAGCAGTGGTTCTACCCTGTTATCTGCTCAAGTTGCCTTTAAATCACAATGTTTTCCGCATCTTCTTTCTTCGCTGTATGAAAACCCACAATAATATTAACCCTTGTGTGGTGTTCAGGTCTGTGGGACTCATTTTCAACGCTGATCAAAAGAAAAAATTAAGCAATTTATTATTATTTCAGATTCCTTGGCCTTTCATTTTCTGTGAAGAACACATTTTCAATGACTTCACACTGTTCACTCCCCACACATTATATATGTGTGTGAGTGAGTGAGGGTGGACAACATGGACAGGCTACAGCTGCTAAAGGAGAATAAATTGCTATGGCTGTATTGAAGTAATAAAAGAATAATGATGTGGTGGGGTCCACCAGACCACTGAGGAAAAACAACATGAACACCACACAAGGGTTAAGGGGCTAAAAGACTCTGATAACACAAATCAATACAACTACCATGTGCAGAAAATAATTAGATGAATATATTAGTGTAAACATTTGATTTTATAGAAAAATCTCCTTCAACATTTCTCCAAAGTCAATCTCCAAGTGCCCATTTCAGTGTGTACGTCTCAACAACATCAACACAACAACGTCGTTCAAGTTCATCATCAATTTGCTGGCCCAGATCCTGCCTCAAAAAAAAAAGCCATGAAGTGATTTTTGGGCAGTGGAAGAAGAACAGAAGAATGCAAGAACACGCACAAACACATTTGGACAAACACCCTATGTGTGCATCTGCATACCTGTGATAAAGATCCTTTATTCCTCCAGATTTCATGTGCTGCCCCCAGTGGGATCCATATTATAGAAACGAGAGAAATGAACCAGCCCAGCACCTCAGCCCACAGTGGGTATGTGTAGGACTTGCCATAGCGTGCAGGAGTGTACTGGATTATACTGGAGATCAGAATAACCTGCGGACAAATGAAAAGTTGTCATAACAGTTTACAGAAGATTTTTAGAAATGCATGTTGTAAACTGCTTTGTATAAAATCTCTGACTGATGCAAACTGCAAGTTGACCCAAGAGTGACTGGTGCAAATTACAGCAATAAGCCTAAGGCTGCTGTTAGATTTGATTATGGGCTGTTTAAAGCTGCTTTGTGAGTAGTACAATGACTGCAAGTTCACAATCAGAGCTGTCAGTTGCATAATAACTAGATAACTAGAACAGGAAAGCTTGTGCACAAATGTTAAGTGGGCTTAACAAACCTGTTGCTATAAAATCCCAGCTGGTTGCTAAGCAGTGACGATTTCTCCAAGACCGCAAGGGAAGTTCAGCTTCCCTTACAATGTCAAACATTAAATGGTCAAATATGTGTTAACATTTCATTGACTACAAATGCGTTAGAAAACGTTCAACTCGAAGACGAGGTCGTTCAGAACCAGCTAATTATCACAAATCGACTGACTCGATTTTGTTAACTTCTCATACATTCCTGTAGCGTCAGTGCATTTGCCCATAGAAGCTGAGCGTCTATTCACTTCAATGGGACTGCATGGAACGGGTTTTTTCATTGCTTCGAAACTCGCTGGTCATTGGATAAATGACACAATTTTGTCCCGCTCCCGGACGCTAAGCGTCTCTGGGGGTGAATGGAGCTGTGGGCGGGTCTGGACGCGGAGCTTCTGCAAGATGATTGGACAATCAGATCAGACAGGCAGATCAACACCTAAGACTGTAGGTACGGAAAGGTAACAGGTCTTTTCAGCTTTCCTGGTATGACAAAGTTAGTTGGCTGACTGGAAGTGCTGTGACAAAGAACATGTACTGCTGGTCACACCTCTTGATGAAATCATCCCAGGGATCATGCCTTGTCTGGTCAAAATTGGGTTTTGGGGATCTGTCTAACTTTGACCAGGCATATAAAAGGCATGAAAAGAGCAATGAACATGATTGCATGTGCAAGGTTAAGTTACCTGGGCAGGGTCAGGGTTGAACATGCAATTGATGAAGGTGCTCGCATTCAAGTGGCAAAAGATAATGAAACAGTCAAACAAAACAGGGCCTTCCTAAACCGCTTTACTGACGTGACTTCCTTGCTTGGCCGGCAGGAGCTATCATTTAGGGGGCATGATGAGAGTAGTGAATCATCCAACAAGAGGAATTACAGGGAGTTCACAGAAACATTATCTAAACATGACTCTGTCCTGGCCACACAATTACAGCCATCAGCTGTGTTTTCTGATAAGTCTCATTCTATCCTAAATGACTTGATCTCTGCTCTTGCAGCCACTGTTTCTGATGAGATCAGAGATGAAATTCAGACTGCTCCCTTTTTTGAATGGCAGGTGGATGAAACAACTGATATTGCTTGCCGTGCCCAACTTTCTGTCATTGTTCGCTATGTTGATAGTGCAGGTAAAACTCAGGAGCACTTTATTGTTTTTTTTTTTTTTGATGTTTCAGAGGGGCAAGATGCTCAGTCTGTTTTTGAAGTATGAAAACATGCAGGGCTACAATTTTAGGGATAAACTTGTGGCACAGACATACGATGGGGCTGCTGTCATGGCTTCAGCCCTCAGTGGTCTGCAGGCCAAAGTGAAGGCAATTGTCCTCAGTGCAATGTTTGCAAAGGAGGTTGCAAAGCTGATGCTAGACTGTTAATATAGTTTCCCAAGTGATTTCTAAGGTGTTGCTAGACCATTGTTATGATATCCCAGGTGGTTGGTAAGGTGTTGCTAGGATATTACTATGGAGATCCTGGTGGTTGCTGAGGTGTCACTAGGCCATTTCCATGTTATCCAATTAAACTGCTA